>NC_036869.1:25147099-25241746 GCF_002910315.2 Salvelinus sp. IW2-2015 | reverse complement strand
ACACACACACACACACACACACACACACTCTATAATATTGAACTCTGCTGTGGTCAACCATTACAAAACAATTTATCAGGGCAAAATTTGAATTGGGACACTTCCCGATCATGTGTCATGGTGAAACAACTTTGATGGGCTTCAACTCCGGCACCACAGTCTTCACCTTCTCAAACTTCTGGCAGGCTTGACAGGTACTGACTTATAAGCACAAAGTGAAACATTGAAACATTGTGTCCTCTCTGATATGACATTAATTGATATCATAATAATTTCAGATACAATAGAATGTGTTTGATAAACAAAAGGTTGTTTCACTTGCCGCTGTCCACCTCCTTGACAATTCCATGTCAGAAGAAGCTTGGGTTGATTTTGGCAATCATGCCCTTCACTCCGAAATGGCCAGCATGCATCTTGGTCAGTACGGCCTCCTCCTCCTACTTAGTAAAAATCCCTGTCCTGTGTGGCTGGCCATCCTTCCCCCATAGGTACATGTGATTGCCTAAAAAGTTGGAAGAGATGAGTTGTTGAAATACTGAAGCCTAAGTAAATTTGCACTGCTGTCTCTCTCTCTCCATCTTCCACTCTCTTCCCACCTCTCTCAATTTCATCCTTTCTTTCTCACTTTTTTCCTCTCTCTCCCCCCGCTCTCTCTGTCTGTGTTCGTCTAGAGTAGACACCTAGTTAAGGGCATTTGGAATTACCATAAGTGCTTACACCTATCCATTTGATTGATCAGGTTGAACTTATAGCTAGATACCTCAATATGACAGAGATATAACTATATGTATAGCGAGCATTTTGTTACGTAACAGTTTCTTCCACCCTCATCAATCTACACACAATACCCCATAATGAAAAAGGAAAAACATGTTTTTAAAAATGTTTGCAAATTTATTTTTAAAAACAACCCAGAAATATTACATTTACATAACTATTCAGAACCTTTACTCAATACTTTGCTGAAGCCCCTTTGGCAGCAATTACAGCCTAGAGTCTTCTTGGGTATGACGCTACAAGCTTGGCACACATGTATTTGGGGAGTTTCTCCCATTCTTCTCTGCAGATCCTCTCAAGCTCTGTCAGGTTGGATGGGGAGCGTAGCTGCACAGCTATTTTCAGGTCTCTCCAGAGATGTTCGATCAGGTTTAAGTCCGGGCTCTGGCTGGGCCACTGTTAGGAATTTTATGAATAATGACTAAACAATTTCTACATTTAGATAAAACTATAACTAATTTAAACTTTACCCTGTATTATTATATCTGATTAATAATGTTAATTCATAAGGAAGGGATTATGTAGTATGAACAAGGAGTAATTAAAACATAATAAACACCATTCCAACTTAGTTAGAGAGGTTTGTGCTGTGGGTTATAAAGTAAACAAAAAGGATCGTTAAACTATGGTTGAACCGATCCAACTTAGCCCTGAGATGTTTAGATAAGGCAGTGAGTAACTTCTTAGGTCTTCCATTATCTTTATCTTGAGTTGTCTGCTAAAGTGGTAATAAATATAGTGAGCCTTCAGGAGAATAAATTATATTGTGTGTCATGTGTGTGAGTTGGAATGAACTTTCAAACCTGTTTTATCTTGGTCAAGAGGAGGAGCTTTATTCTGTAACCAATGACGTCATATTTTGTATATAAACTGTTGTTTATGGTTAAATGGGAGCGTGCTCCGAGAATAAATACTATTAAATCAAATCAAATCAAATCAAATCAAATTTTATTAGTCATCAGTTAGCAGATGTTAATGCGAGTGTAGCGAAATGCTTGTGCTTCTAGTTCCGACAATGCAGTAATAACCAACAAGTAATCTAACCTAACAATTCCACAATACTGACCTTACACACACACACAAGTGTAAAGGAATAAAGAAAATATGTAACATTAAAGATATATGAATGAGTGTGGTACAGAACGGCATGCAGATATTGCAGTAGATGGTAATAGAGTACGGTAATATACATATGAGATGAGTACTGTAGGGTATGTAAACATAAAGTGGCATAGTTTTAAAGTGGCTAGGTGGTACACTGTATTACATAAAAGTGGCAAGATGCAGTAGATGATAAGAGTACAGTAATATACATATGAGATGGGTTAATGTAGGGTATGTAACATTATATTAAAGTGGCATTGTTTAAAGTGGTAGTGGTACCTTTTTACATAATTTCCATCAATTCCCATTTTTAAAGTGGCTGGAGTTGAGTCAGTATGTTGGCAGCGGCCGCTAAATGTTAGTGGTGGCTGTTTAACAGTCTGATGGCCTTGAGATAGAAGCTGTTTTTCAGTCTCTCGGTCCCTGCTTTGATGCACCTGTACTGACCTCGCTTCTGGATGATAGCGGGAGTGAACAGGCAGTGGCTGTTGGGTGGTGTTGTCCTTGATGATCTTTTGGCCTTCCTGTGACATCGGGTGGTGTAGGTGTCTGGGGGCAGGTAGTTTGCCCCTGGTGATGCGTTCTGCAGACTCACTAACTCTGGAGAGCCTTACGGTTGGGGCGGAGCAGTTGCCGATACCGGCGGTGATACAGCCCGACAGGATGCTCTCGATTGTGCATTGTAGAAGTTTGTGAGTGCTTTTGGTGACAAGCCGAATTTCTTCAGCCTCCTAGAGGTTGGAGAGGCGCTGCTGCGCCTCTTCACAACGCTGTCTGTGTGGGTGGACCAATTCAGTTGTCCGTGATGTGTACACCGAGGAACTTAAAACTTTTCCACCTTCTCCACTACTGACCCGTCGATGTGGATAAGGGGGGTGCTCCCTCTGCTGTTTCCTGAAGTCCACAACATCATCTCCTTTGTTTTGTTGACGTTGAGTGTGAGGTTATTTTCCTGACACCACACTCCGAGGGCCCTCACCTCCTCCCTGTAGCCGTCTCGCGTTGTTGGTAATCAAGCTACCCCTGTAGTGTCATCCGCAAACTTGATGATTGAGTTGGAGCGGTGCATGGCCACGCAGTCTGTGGGTGAACAGGGAGTACAGGAGAGGGCTCAGAACGCACCCTTGTGGGGCCCAGTGTTGAGGATCCGCGGGGTGGAGATGTTGTACCTACCTCACCACCTGGGGGGGCCCGTCAGGAAGTCCAGGACCCAGTGCAAAGGGCGGGTCGAGACCCAGGGTCTCGAGCTTGATGACGAGTTTGGAGGTACTATGTGTATAATGCTGAGCTGTAATCGATGAACAGCATTCTCACATGGGTATTCTCTTGTCCAGATGGGTTAGGGCAGTGTGCAGTGTGGTTGCGATTGCGTCTTGTGGACTATTGGGTCGGTAAGCAATTGGAGTGGGGTCTAGGGTGTCGGTTAGGGTGGAGGTGATATGGTCCTTGACTAGTCTCTCAAAGCACTTCATGATGACGGAAGTGAGTGCTACGGGGCGGTAGTCGTTTAGCTCAGTTACTTAGCTTTCTTGGGAACAGGAACTATGGTGGCCCTCTTGAAGCATGTGGGAACAGCAGACTGGGATAGGATTGATTGAATATGTCCGTAAACACACCAGCCAGCTGGTTGCGCATGCTCTGAGGACGCGGCTGGGAATGCCGTCTGGGCTGCAGCCTTGCGAGGGTTAACACGTTTAAATGTTTTACTACCTCGGCTGCAGTGAAGAGAGAGAGCCCGCAGGTTTTGGTAGGGGGCCGTGTCCAGTGGCACTGTATTGTCCTCAAAGCGGGCAAAAAAGTTGTTTGCCTGTCGGGAGCAAAGACAATCCTGGTCCGCGACGGGGCTGGTTTTCTTTTTGTAATCCGTGAATGACTGTAGACCTGCCACATACTCTTGTGTCTGAGCTGGTGAATGCGACTCGATTTTGTCTCTGTACTGGGACTTAGCCTGTTTGATTGCCTTGCGGAGAGAATAGCTACACTGTTTTGTATTCGGTCATGCTTCCGGTCACCTTGCCCTGGTTAAGCAGTGGTTCGCGCTTTCAGTTTCACGCGAATGCTGCCGTCGCAATCCACGGTTTCTGGTTTGGGAATGTTTTTATTCGTTGCTGTGGTACGACATCGTCAATGCACTCCTAATGAACTCGCTCACCGAATCAGCATATTCGTCAATATTGTTGTTGGACGCGATGCGGAACATATTCCAATCCGCGTGATCGAAGCAGTCTTGAAGCGTGGATTCAGATTGGTCGACCAGCGTTGAACAGACCTGAGCGCGGGAGCTTGTTGTTTGGAGTTTCTGTTTGTAGGCTGGAATCAACAAAATGGAGTCGTGGAGCTTTTCCGAAAGGGGGGCGGGGGAGGGCCTTATATGCGTCGCGGAAATTAGTATAACAATGATCTAGGGTTTTTCCAGCCCTGGTAGCACAATCGATATGCTGATAGAATTTAGGGAGTTTTGTTTTTAGATTAGCCTTGTTAAAATCCCCAGCTACGATGAATGCAGCCTCAGGTGTGTGTGGTTTCCAGTTTACAAAGAGCAGATAAAGTTCGTTCAGGGCCATCGATGTGTCTGCTTGGGGGGAATATATACGGCTGTGATTATGATTGAAGGAGAATTCCCTTGGTAGATAATGCGGTCGACATTTGATTGTGAGGAGTTCTAGATCAGGTGAACAGAATGACTTGAGTTCCTGTGTGTTGTTATGATGATCACACCACTTCTCGTTAATCATAAGCATACCCCCGCCCCTCTTCTTACACTGTAATCATACTTCTATCTAATAAGACTGTTCCCTGTCTATTTTATGTTAATAAGGATCTTACAAATTCTTAGAAACAGACAGAGTGATTTTAATTAATGAGCACATAAAGGAATTATGAAATTCCTCTAACAGCCACTCAAGGACATTCAGAGACTTGTTCGGAAGACACTCCTGCGTTGTCTTGGCTGTGTACTTAGGGTCGTTGTCCTGTTGGAAGGTGAACTTTCACCCCAGTCTAAGGTCCTGGGCGCTCTGGAGCAGGTTTTCATCAAGGATCTCTCTACTTTGCTACGTTTATTTTTTCCTTGATCCTGACTAGCCTCCAAGTCCCTGCCGCTGAAAAACATCCCCACAGCATGATGCTGCCACCACCATGCTTCACCGTCAGGATGGTGACAGGTTTCCTCCAGACGTGACACTTGGCATTCAGGCCAAAGAGTTATGAGTTATTGTGTGTAGATTGATGAGGAAAAAAACTAATCTAATCAATTTTAGAATAAGGCTGTAACGTAACAAAATGTGGAAAAAGTAAAGGGGTCTGAATACTTTCCGAATGCCCTGTAGATGACCAACTAGCTAGATCGAAAATAGTTGTTGAAAAAGAGTTGTCCATAGCTAAATCGATCCAGTTATCTAAAAAAAAGTTAACTGCTTAACGTTACGGTGAATTGTGAGTTTCTCTGAATGCTGCGCCTCTTGTCGAGATCAGTGGTGCCTTCATAGTACTATGCCAGTACTATGGTGACAGAAAGCAACAATAACAGTTACAGTAGCTAGCTAGCTAACGTTAGCAAAATAAAACTGTCTGCCTAGCTAGCTGGCTGAGTAAGAACAGTAGGTAGCAACACCAATCTAAAAACAGCTTAAATTATTTATTCCTATTTAACAATATAAAGACAAATATATGGTAAAGAAAGAGTTCTCTTTCCAGTTTTTTTGGTCCTCTGAAGCAATAGGTAGTCAGCAGGTAGTCACTGTCAAAAACACCGTCCAGATCTTTTTTTATAACAAGTACCTGTTAAAAGTTTTAGAACACCTACTCATTCAAGGATTTTTCTTAATATTTTGTATTTTCTACATTGTAGAATAATAGTGAAGACCTCAAAACTATGAAATAACACATATGGAATCACGTAGTTACCAAAAAAGTGTTAAACAAATCAAAATATATGTTATATTTGAGATTCTTTAAAGTAGCCACCCTTTGCCTTGATGACAGTTTTGCACACTCTTGGCATTCTCTCAACCAGCTTCACCTGGAATGCTTTTCCAACAGTCTTGAATAACTTCCCACATATGCTGAGCACTTGTTGGCTGCTTTTCCTTCACTCTGCAGTCCAACTCATGCCAAACCATCTTCATTTGGTTGAGGTAGGGGGATTGTGGAGGCCAGGTCATCTGATGCAGCACTCCATCACTCTCCTTATTGGTAAAATAGCCCTTACACAGCCTGAAGGTGTGTTGTGTCATTGTCCTCTTGAAAAACAAATGATAGTCCCACTAAGCCCAAACCAGATGGGATGGCATATCCCTGCAGAATGCTGTGGTAACCATGCTGGTTAAGTGTGCCTTGAATTCTAAATAAATCAGACAGTGTCACCAGAAAAGCACCCCCACACCATAACACCTCCTCCTCCATTCTTTACTGTGGGAAATACACTAGGGTCTTCCATTCCTGTGGCAACCTTCATGAGAGACAGTTTCATCATAGTGCTTGATGGTTTTTGCAACTGCACTTGAAGAAACTTGTCAAAGTTGTCAAAAGTTCTTGACATTTTCCGTATTGACTGACCTTCTTGTCTTAAAGTAATGATGGACTGTCATTTCTCTTTGCTTATTAGAGCTGTTCTTGACATAATATGGACTTGGTCTTTTACCAAATAGGGCTATCTTCTGTATACCCACACACACCTTGTCACAACACAACTGATTGGCTCAAATGCATTAAGAAGGAAGGAAAATCCATAAATTATCTTTTAAGAAGGCGCACCTGTTAATTGAAATGCATTCCATGTGACTACCTCATGAAGCTTGTTGAGAGAATGCCAAGAGTGTGCAAAGCTGTAATCAAGGCAAAGGGTGGCTATTTGAAGAATCTCAAATATAAAATGTATTTTGATGTATTATTATTACAATCTTATCATTATTGTTGGAGTGGACACGTTGTTTGCAGAGCACACAACCTACGCTACACTTGTGAGAAAAAAGTTTTGCTTGCTTTATGTCATTCCATTTACGAGTTGTCAATTTATTCATTGTCTTTTGTTTGGAGCGCTCCTGTCAATCTTGAGTAAGGACACGCACCTGATTACGCATAGAAGTATGCCTAAACTACCTGGCCTGTGTGAAATCCATTTGAGGATCTGAAACTATTTCTGATTGTCTTAACTCACCATCACTGTGGAGCTTCTCAAACAGCAATTGAGAAAGGCTAAGTTGAGGAACTATTGTCAATTTGAAAAATCTTTCCAGCTCTCCAACCATTTGGCATGAAAGGGGAAAAGAATGTAATGCTCTGATCCGGTGTAAACGTCATTAAATAAGCCTGCCTGATTACTTCTTACTTCTGAGGACCCAGAATATTTTATACAATGTTGCAAGTTTGCTAGCACCAGCTGCTTCAGACCATGTTAATAGTTTCTAATAAATTTTGAGATATGAAGATTTTATTATAAATTAAATTTAACTGTTCCACAAAGACGAGCATATGAAAATTATAACTGGCATGCAGATCAGTAGAAATGTTATGAGAACTTGGCACTCCAAATGGAATAGGTTGCCGACAGCTGGTGTGGTCTATTACCGGCAACTTCAGGAGAATAAAGGCTGCAAAGGCCAGCAACAGCGGGAGGAGGAGGGTAGAGAACAGGCCTTTTTCTTCTGGTTAGGCTATATTGATCTGTTTGGCTATATTGATATCTGGCTCCCTCTTTAGTAATTTGTGTGTGTTCATTTTTAATTGCAGTGCTTAAAGCATCAGACAAGCTCAGTAGCCTACATGTAGTTGATTTTATTCCAACATTTTTATTTTTATTTTTTATTTAACCTTTATTTAACTTGGCAAGTCAGTTAAGAACAAATTCTTATTTACAATGACAGCCAAACCCAGACAACGCTGGGCCAATTGTGCGCTGCCCTATGAGACTCCCAATCACGGCCGGATGTGATGCAGCCTGGATTAGAACCAGGGACTGCAGTGCCCTTTATCGACTAGAAATGACTTGGAGATCACGATCGACAGGTTGGTGACCACTCCTCTAGAAAATTGACTGAAGTTCAATCTCGTGTGGTGCTTCTCTTCATTGGCTGATTTTTTTTTTTTTTCTTAACAAATATCAACAAACAAAAGAGCAATCGTCACATGCATACAAACTATTTATATTGCCAGGAATCCTAAACAAACAAATCGTATTCATTAATAATACAAGTTTTAATTGCCTTTTTGGTTTTCATTTTAGTTAAAGTAGTGCCATATTGTTGAAATTCATTTATAAAGTGAAAGTTGCATTTGTGAATATGAAATTTACCTAGTATTATTAGCAGTTGAATTAAATATATAGAATTTCTGAAAAATAATTTTATCAAAACCATTAAATAGTACAAACAGTCCTATTGTTTCTGTTACAAAATTCTGTATGTCAATCCAAAAAATTCTACTATAAATACAGGCAAAAAACAAATGCAAAATGGTCTCTTCCATTCCACAGAAATCACATTTATAGTCAATATTCAGCTTGAATCTTTCCAAAACATGTTTCACAGGATAAATTCTATGTAACATTTTAAATGAAACTTCCTTTACCTTGTTACTGATACAATATTTGTTAGCAATTTTCCATGCTTTCCCCCATTGTATATCACCATAGATATTTGACCAAAATAATCTTGCTGAGGGAATTGTAGTATCACAAACAATATTCTTAATCTGTTTATTACTACATTTATCTTTGATGTTAATATTGCTAATTAATATATTTCCATGTAAATCTGTGTTACTTACATCAACCACAGAGGAATTTAAAAGAGATACAACCCCCCTTGGAATCGCAYCAAAAACAATTGCATATTCTTTCAGGGTTATTGGAATTTTAAACTTATCAAGAAATTCCCCATATGAGAGTAGATATCCATCCTCATTCAGTAACTGACCAATCAAAATAATTTTATTTTTAAATAAGGAGGGGAAAAATTGTGTTTATACGCTAACATCCAAGCTAAAATTGCCCGCTTATGGAATTTGGCCAACTTTACTGGGATTTTATCAACATCAAAATGACATCGAAGCAAAAATTCTAAACCACCAATAGAGTCAAATAAATACTTAGGGAAGACATTCCAAATACTGTTCTGGTTCTTAACATACTTCAGAATCCAATTTATTTTAAAAGTATTATTTAGAGTATTGAAATCTAAAACCTCAGACCTCCTTGTTCTTGGGTATTAGTGAGAATATATTTTCGTAGATAGTGAGGCTTGTTCCTTCAAATAAAATGATAAAGAATCTTATCTAAGTCCTTTACAATTTTAAGGGGTAAGTCAAGTGATAACGAGACATAAACCGATCTGGATAACCCTTCAGCTTTGGACAATAAAACCAGACCGTATAACAAAATATCTCTCAGTAACCAGAAGTTCAATTTCTTCTTTGTTTTCTCAATAATGGGGTTAAAGTTTAATTCACTCCTTTGTTTTTCATCCTTGCATATAACAATTCCAAGATAAGTAACCTTATCTTTAAATGCATTGCCAAGTGCTGAAACACCTTGAAAATTCCCTTTCTTGATATGAAGAGCCATAATTTGAGTAACCAATAAAAATGGACTAATTGTGCAGCCCTGCCTAATGCCACGGCCAATATCAAATCTTTGGGATGTCCCGTGAGCTAATTTTACAGAGCTAGTACAACCACTATATAAAGTTTGGACTGCTTTCAAAAAAAGTCCCCAAACCCCCAAAAACGTATTGCTTTGAACATAAACTCATGTTCTACAGTGTCAAAAGCTTTATAAAAATCAACAAACATAAGAAAACTATCATCAAGGATGAGGTCATTATAGTCAATCATATCTAAGATCAACCTGATGTTATTACTAATGTGTCGACCATGCATAAAACCAGATTGTTCTTCATCAATTATATGATGCAAGCCTTGTTTCAACCTCTTAGCAAATACAGGGGCAAATAATTTCCCATCATTATTCAACAGTCTAATGGGTCTCCAGTTGTCTATATAAAGATGATCCTTATTAGGTTTGGGAATCAAAGTAATTACACCTTGCTTTAAGGAAGCCGGTAACGCCCCTTTTTCTATTGATTCTTGAAACATAGCAAGAATGATAGGAATCAATTTATAATTGATTTATAAAACTCACTTATTAAACTATCATTTCCAGGGGACCTATTGTCCTTAAGGCTTTTAATACAGTCTTATCTCAATTTCAGATAACTAATCATCACAAAAATCCCTGAAATCATTATCTATCTTCTTAGCAATGTTTGCTACATTGTCTAAGACAAGATCCATATTGGAAGTTGACTGGGATGATGTATACAGATTCTGATAAAACTGGGCAACATGCTGAGAGATTTCTTTTGGATTTTCATTGGGAGTATTATTGATCATTAATTTACATATGGAAGTCTTTTCGCCTGCCCTTTTTTCTAAATTAAAGAAACATTTTGTATTTTTCTCTCCCTCTTCCATCCATTTTCGTCTTGATCTTACAAACGCTCCCCGGGCCTTTTCCTCGTAGATACAGTCTAACTGCATTTGCAATGATGATAACTCCAGTAATTCCTGATTAGTTAGATCTTTTTTGTTGTTGTATAATCCATTATTCACTTTATGATGTCATATTCTTTCTCTCTCTTGGCACGAGCAATTTCTTTCCCCATTGAAATAGCCAAAAGCCTTATATCAAATTTCATTAGCTCCCAGTAACTTCCAAACGTATTCATAACACAGGCACAATTCCAGTATTTATCAATAATTCCTGCTACTTCCTTCTTAAATACTTAATTCTCTAGTAAAGTCGTGTTCATTTTCCAGTAACATTTACTAACTTTTTTTGTTGACAAACCATGCATATTTATCTTTATTGAGATCCCTTTGTGGTCTGTTAAAATCGATGGTTCAATCGAGACTGTATCAACCTTGTCAGCCATATCTTCAGATATCAGCTAGAAATCAATACGGGATTGTATAGATAAATATTTTGTACTCCATGTAAACATAACCTTATCTGGGTTCTTATGTCTCCAAATATCTAGAACACCTAACCTTAGACGTATTTCTTATCTCACAAACAGACTTGCTATCCTTCGGAGGCCATCTATCTAGACGATCATGTAATACTTGTATTAAAATCTCCACCCCATTTTACTTTGGCCAATGGAAATGTAGACATAATTTTACTTATTTTCCTCTCAATGTCTCTAAATAAAATACAGTTACTTGACTTGTTATTGGAAGCATAAGTATTTACAACAATTAATTGAATGTGGTTGACATCTACCAATAGTATAATCCATCTCCCTGTATTATTTGCTTCATGCCTCAATATATGACCCTTAAAGTTGCCTTTTAAAATAGCGACACTTGCTGACCGATTACCAAATGAAAACCAAATATCATTCCCCCATTGACACTTCCAATACGCAGTGGACAGGCATGAGTTTCTTGAATGAATGAAATAAAAGTCGGCACTCTTACCCTTACAATACAAAAATAAAGATTTCCTTTTCAAAATATTACGGATTCCCCTGGCATTAATAATAGAAAAAACAGAAATGGACATTTATTACAGTGACTATATGAAGATTTTCTTTTTTTCTTTTTCTTTCATCTTTATTTAACCAGGTAGGCTAGTTGAGAACAAGTTCTCATTTGCAACTGCGACCTGGCCAAGAGAAATTATAGCAATTCGACACATACAACAACACAGAGTTACACATGGAATAAACAAAACATAGGCAATAATAAGGTAGAACAAAAGAAAACAAAAAGTCTATATACAGTGAGTACTAATGAGGTAAGATAAGGGAGTTAAGGCAATAAATAGGCCATGGTGGCGAAGTAATTACAATATAGCAATTAAACACTGGAATGGTAGATGTGCAGAAGATGAAGGTGCAAGTAGAACTTATATAGTGTAACGACCCTGGGTTTATAAGCGCGGATATCGACTCTGCTCTGGAGCATGCTTTTGTGGCACAGTCGATAGCGCGCTGGACTTCGGGCTAGAAGGTCGAGAGTTCGAGCCCAGCTCTCTGCTGTTTCATTACAATATTAAAGTTGTATAAGTTCACATGAATCGGTTTCTCACAAAAAGAAAAGTTCTTACTAGTTGCAAATAACAACAGTCATTTGTGGTTGACCTAAATTTTATACATATATTTTTTTAATCCAATCGCAAATAACATTGTACCATAGATTGGTAAAAACGAATAGCCATCCAGTTAACATTAAGTGTCAGTGCGAATTTCCCTGCCATAAAAAAAWATATATATATAAAAGATTGGCTCACACAAACAATGCTCTTTCCTCAAGAAATATAAAGTTTTATCAGATGCAAATAAAGCTCAGTCCTGCAAAAAAAAAACTCACTTGATAAGTCCAGCAGTCAACAAGCTAGGCGTGAATTTCCCTTCCATTAACAAAAGCCTTAGCTCCCGCAAAGTATGCACTTCTTCCCTTCCTTCCTTGCTCTCTCAATCATCGGCCACAGACGATTCCGAGCTTCTTTGTCAAATGCTGTCAGATCCTCCTTGAACCTCAGGTTGTTCTTCTTTAAATAGTCATTTTTCTTTGCACTTTTCCATGTCATATCCCTTTCTGTCCCGGAGATGAATCTCATGATCACTGGTCGTGGTGGCTGGTTGTTTTCCCCATCTCTCAGCCTACCCAGGCGGTGCACTACATCCAGAGAACCTGCAACAACATTTCGCTCCTCCTCCGGGACTATTGCCCTGCAAATGTCCTTCACTCTTGCTTTGATGTTCTCGTCAGATTTTTCTGCTATTCCATAAATTCGAAGATTCCATCTCCGACCATAACGGTTTACCTTTGACTCCATTTCAGTGAGTTTCTTCTCCTGCTTTGCAACCTGAATTTTCAATGTTGCGTTCTGCTGCTTCAGAGTTTTTACTTCCTCAGCATTGAAATCAATCGATTTCTTCAGGTTAACGATACTGATAGTGTTCTTTTTCAACAAATCCATGATGTCATCTGCGCTCTCTTTGATTTTAGTCATGAGGATGCGGACGACGTCGTCCTGTAGCTGGCTCATTGATGGTTCACTTCTCAGCTTCTTTGGAAGTTCTCCTTGGTTGGGGTATTTGGGTATGAATCACATTCACACCCCTTTTTTACACTGCAAGCATATGAGTGAGTTTCAACAATGCCTATTTTCTCCTTGGAAGTTTCAACATCCATCATCTCAGCAACAGTTTGGCCATGTCCTGATTCCATGCTACTAGCTATGAAGACGTTAGCATGCTAACTTAACTACACACACTGAAACTTTTCGATAACTAGCTTGTTCGTTGGAAATCGTCAAAAATATATTTCAATGGTTTGATTAATTACAAAATTATTCAAAATAGCTACATTGTATGGTTAGATATCATTTTTTGTGAAAAAAACAAATTGCAACTGCAGTCTAAAACTGTAAACTTTGAGAAAACCCTAAAATTGTTCCTCAGCTAGAAATGTTACACTCTAATGCCCCCATTTTATTCCAACATAGGGTGTGTATATATGGAAAAATACACGTTTCAAAATGTTGACCAATCGATTGGTCAACCGAGATTATTATTATTTATTTTTTAATCAGGGGACAGCCCTACAATGGATGCGTTAATTTCGCATGGTCTGGTGCCCCAGTTAGGTGGAGATTTTACTTAAGGACCAATGGAATAGTCCGCCCAACCAATGTAGCCATTTATTTAACAAACTAACCAATATTAAAACTCAACATTTGTTGGATTAAACTAAAACTTATCCAACACCTCAACAAATGAAGCACGACCAACAGGCAATTGCCTTAGCAACTAAATTGAAATGTTTCTTACAGAAGAAATATGAAAAGCATATGCATACCCATTGTAGCAATTGAAAGGGAACAGTTTGGAGATTGAGAACATTTTTAGACCAAAGGTGAGGAAACAAAAATAGAAGGAGCAGAAATTAACAAAAGTGTCTCCAAGAGACCACACCTCTACCAAGTGTGCACAGTTCCTAAGTCATTTCAATGCACTTTGACTCAAAGAAGCGTCTTCAACTACAAGGTGCATTTTTGAGCTCTCCTAGCTGTGTCGTTGAGGAACTCGAGCAAGCACACTTATAGGTTTTCCTCGTCATCGCACAATTACTGTTGTTTACTAGGGCTGTCCTCGACAACAAAACAATCTTGGAAGACCGAAAGTTGTCTGTTAATACGACCAATCGATTGGTTACAATTTTTAAACATGCATTTTTCCATATATAGCCGCACCATATGTGTTTTAATATCAGGGCAGGCAGAATGGTCAGAACCAGGAAGACTAGAAAACAGAAACTGGAGATGCTGGGAAGACCTGACAAGACAAACTGGTAACAGAAACACAGAAAACGCAGGTAGAAGTACACAGGGGATAATGGGGGGAAAATTGGAGACACCTGGTGCGGGGTGGAGACAAGCACAAGACAGGTGAAACAGATCAGGGTGTGACAATTATTCTCCCGAAATTGACGGTAATAGAGTACAGGAGGAGTCTGCAACCTTTTTCATGTGGAATACTAATGTATCTTACCATTTCTACCGACCTGCGTGCCAATTATGGTTTTCATATGCACATTTTTGTGGAACAGTTAAATTTAATTTATAGTAACTTCATATCTCAAAATCATTGTCATGTGTTTAATCAGAATTCTAGCCAAATCTAATTGAAATAGATACAAACCTAAAGTATTGCCATTGCCAACTATGTAAAAAATTGCCTACATAAAGTAAACAAATAAAAACATTGCAGCCTGATAAATAAATATCCTGTAAATCACATTGGCTACACATGGCCTGTCTGCAACGAACTTGAAAGTTAACTTGGGTCTGGCCTGAAGCTTGCTCGAGCAAACTTGCAACTTTGTATAAAATATTCTGGGCCCTGGGGCAGACACAGCTGTAGGCTATTTGCGCAAGGGACAAGAAGTAGTGCTTGATTTGGCCAGGAGTTCACCGGAGCTGAGTTCCGGCACCTTAAATGATTTACTGCTTGAGCTCCTATTTCTCTTATAGAATATTAGCTCAAAAGTATTGTGGAGCTCCTGCACCTAAATATAAAAAGTACCAGCACCCAAAATGAGTATTGGAACCTTTTTCAGTCCAAGTCAAGCACTGATAAGAAGTAATCAGGTAGGCCTATTTTTTGACATTTCCATTGGATCAGAGCATTACATTTTTCCCTTTCACACTGAGTGGTTATCGAAAGGGATAGAGAGCTGGAAATATTTTTCTAATACAGTAAGGAACTATTGTAATTCTCAATGGATGTAAAACCTGACTTTGTTTGCTTGCTGTTTTGAGGTGAAGAAAATATTACTTTGAGAAGCATTAGTGGTGGTGCGTTAAGCCAATCAGAAATACTATCAGGTCCCCAAATGGGCACATTTATATGCCTACATTTGTGTGCAGGCCAGGTAGCCTATAGGCCTACTTCTATGTGTGCGTGTCCTTACTCAACATTGACAGGAGAGCTCCAAACAAAATACAATGACTAAATTGACAAAACTCTTATACCAACCGCCTAAGACCAAACAATCGACTAAACAATCGACTAGTCGACTAATTAGTGTCAGCCCTGTTTACGCAATCAAATCAAATCAAATTTTATTTGTCACATACACATGGTTAGCAGATGTTAATACGAGTGTAGCGAAATGCTTGTGCTTCTAGTTCCGACTATGCAGTAATATCTAACAAGTAATCTAACCTAACAATTTCACAACAACTACCTTATACACACAAGTGTAAAGGACTGAATAAAAAAAAATATATGAATGAGCGATGGCCGAACGGCATAGGCAAGATGCAGTAGATGGAATAGTACAGTATATACATATGAGATGAGTAATGTAGTGTATGTAAACATTATATAAAGTGGCATTGTTTAAAGTGGCTAGTGATACATTTATTACATCAATTTTTCATTATTAAAGTGGCTAGAGATGAGTCAGTATGTTGGCAGCAGCCACTCAATGTTAGTGATGGCTATTTAACAGTCTGATGATAGAAGCTGTTTTTCAGTCTCTCGGTCCCTGCTTTGATGCCCCTGTACTGACCTCGCCTTCTGGATGATAGCGGGGTGAACAGGCAGTGGCTCGGGTGGTTGTTGTCCTTGATAATCTTTTTGTCCTTCCTGTGACATCGGGTGGTGTAGGTGTCCTGGAGGGCAGGTAGTTTGCCCCCGGTGATGCGTTGTGCAGACCTCACTACACTCTGGAGAGCCTTACGGTTGTGGGCAGAGCAGTTGCCGTACCAGGCGGTGATGCAGCCCGACAGGATGCTCTCGATTGTGCATCTGTAAAAGTTTGAGTGTTTTTGGTGACAAGCCGAATTTCTTCAGCCTCCTGAGGTTGAAGAGGCGCTGCTGCGCCTTCGTCACCACGCTGTCTGTGTGGGTGGACCATTTCAGTTTGTCTGTGATGTGTACGCCGAGGAATTTGACCTTCCACCTTCTCCACTACTGTCCCGTCAATGTGGATAGGGGTCTGCTCCCTCTGCTGTTTCCTGAAGTCCACGATCATCTCCTTTGTTTTGTTGACATCGAGTGTGAGGTTATTTTCCTGACACCACACTCCGAGGGCCCTCACCTCCTCCCTGTAGGTAGTCTCGTCGTTGTTGGTTATCAAGCCTACCACTGTAGTGTCGTCTGCAAACTTGATGATTGAGTTGGAGGAGTGCATGGCCACGCAGTCATGGGTGAACAGGGAGTACAGGAGGGGGCTGAGAACGCACCCTTGTGGGGCCCCAGTGTTGAGGATCAGCGGGGTGGAGATGTTGTTACCTACTCTCACCACCTGGGGGCGGCCTGTCAGGAAGTCCAGGACCCAGTTGCACAGGGCGGGGTCAAGACCCAGGGTCTCGTGCTTATTGACGAGTTTGGAGGGTAGTATTGTGTTAAATGCTGAGCTGTAGTCGAACAGCATTCTTACATTGGTATTCCTCTTGTCCAGATGGGTTAGGGCAGTGTGATTGCGATTGCGTCGTCTGTGGACCTATTGGGGCGGTAAGCAATTTGGAGTGAGTCTAGGGTGTCAGGTAGGGTGGAGGTGATATGGTCCTTGACTAGTCTCTCAAAGCACTTCATTTGAACGGAAGTGAGTGCTACGGGGCGATGGTCATTTAGCTCAGTTACCTTCGCTTTCTTGGGAACAGGAACAATGGTGGCCCTCTTGAAGCATGTGGGAACAGCAGACTGAGATAAGGATTGATTGAATATGTCCGTAAACACACCAGCCAGCTGGTCTGCGCATGCTCTAACTTCCGGCGCCGACAGAGATGGCCGCCTCGCGATCCTAGGAAACTATGCATTATTTTGTTTTTTAATGTGTTATTTCTTACATTGTTACCCCAGGAAATATTAGGTTTTATTACATACAGTCGGGAGGAATTATTGGATATAAGAGCAACTCACCAACATTATGACCAGAAATAGGATTGCTCCAGCAGCGCCTACAGTGCCACGGTACTGTTGGCTTTGGGTAATGTGAGAGGCAGTGGATAAAGTTAGAAGCTAGCTAGTTGTGGACACAAGCTAGTTGTGCTAGTGCAGCCTATCATGTAATGCCTGGACTGCCAGATAGCTAGCTCAATACATTTGTTTATCAAAAGTATCTAGAGGATTTGTGAAACGGATTTGTTTATACTTTCGCTAAAACCTAGCTTTTACAGTGCCTTCGGAAAGTATTCAGACCTCTTGATTTTTTCAAAATGTTGTTAGGTTACAGCCTTATTCTAAAATTGATTAAATATTTCCCCCCCCCTCATCAGTCTACAAACAAAACCACATAATGACAAAGAAAAAACAGGATTTTAGATTTTTTTTCAAATTTCCTGTTGGAAGGTGAACCTTCACCCCAGTCTGAGGTCCTGAGCGCTATGGAGCAGGTTTTCATCAAGGATCTCTGCACTTTACTCTGTTCATTGATCCTGACAAGTCTCCCAGTCCCTGCCGCTGAAAAACTTCCCCACAGAATGATGCTGCCACCACCATGCTTCACAGTAGGGATGGTGCCAGGTTTCCTCCAGATGTGATGCTTGGCATTCAGGCCAAAGAGTTCAATCTTGGTTTCATCAGACCAGAGAATCTTGTTTCTCATGGTCTGAGAGTCTTTACGTTCCTTTTGGCAAACTCCAATTGGGCCGTAATGTGCCTTTTACTGAGGAGTGGCTCCGTCCGGCCACTCTATCGTAAAGGCCTGATTGGTGGAGTGCTGCATGAGATTGCATCTGACTCAGTTTCCCTACCCGAAAACATTCAATACCGTAAAGTGTTGTCTATTCGCGTACGCAAATTCAGGTGGAAACTGAAGAGCTGATGGCTTGACAGCATTTTGCAAGTGTCGGCTGACTTGACCGCAGTTTATGACTGCACTAGGTTATGGAGAAAACCACATGAGTACATGCATCCATCAAGCCACATGTCAACATTGCAGGCTGGTTGTGGTGGTGTGATGATGTGTTGTGTTTAAAAGGCACACAATGGCCCCCTCGATAAAAGTGGAGCAATGTTTGAATGCAACAGGATATCTGAACATCATTGCCAAYCAGGTGCATCCCTTCATGGCAGCAGTGTACACAGTGTACATCTGCAAATAGATTTTTGCCACAAGGCTAGGATTGTCCAGGAATGGTTCCAGGAACATGACAGTGAATTCAGTTTACTATAGTGGCCTGTAGGGATTAATATCTTCCCGACCATGTGAAGGGAACCTTGGGAGAGGTGAGTGCTGAGAGGGGTAAGCCAGGACGCTGTAACCATGGATGAAGCGATGGTAGAAGTTAGAAAACCCCAGGAAACGTTGCAGCTGCACTCTGGATGTGGGTTGAGGCCAATCTACCACTGCTCTCACCATCTGTATATGTGCTGCAGCGATGACGTATCCAAGGAAGGAGATAGTGGAGTGATGGAACTTACACTTCTCCGCTTTAATGAGAAGGACTTGTCTGACGTGGAGGAAATGTTTTTGAGCTGACCGGGAAAAGACCAGGATGTCGTTGAGGTACACAAACACGAACTGGTTCAGCATGTCCCGGAGCACATCGGTGACCAGGGCCTGGAACACCGCGGGTACGATGGTCAGCCCGAATGGCATAACTACGTACTCATAGTGCTGAAGGTCCAACTTAGAGAAGATGGTCGCTCCCTGAAGAGGTTTGAAAGCCGAGGAGCTGTGGTAGAGGGGCATTCTTTTTACCGTGATGTCATTATGGCCCTTGTAGTCAATACATGGGCGCAGGTTTTTGTCCTTCTCCACATAGAAGAACCCTGCGCCGGCGGGGGAGGCCAATGGGCGAATACTCCCTACAACGAGTACGTTTTCAATGTACTCTTCCATAGCCTTGGACTCCGGACCCGACAGAGAGTAAAGCCGCCACCGAGGGGGTGTAGTGCCTGAGAGAAGGTCAATAGTGCAGTCGTAGGGTCAATGCGGAGGGAGAGCGGTAGCATGGGCCTTGTTAAAGACCTCCCGGAGGTCCAGATACTCCGCGGGAATGGGGGAGAGGTCCAAGGCTTCTTTCAAGCCTGCAGGGAGATGTCCCGGGGCAGGCTGGGCCAACTTGAGACAATGAGCATTGCAGAACGGGCTCCAACCCACGATAGCGCCAGTAGCCCAGTCGATCAGGGGATTATGCTTCTGGAGCCATGAATATCCCAAAACCATGGGTACATGGGGAGATTCGATGAGCAGGAACTGCATACACTCTGCATACTGTGATTCCCTGATACTCGTAGATTGATAGGAATCGTATTGCGGGTGACTCGGCCAATATAACGCCCCCCGTCCATGGGAATGGAGAGGGGCTGAGTGGTGACACCAAGGTAGCATTGATAAAGCTTTCATCAGCCCCAGAGTCAATGAGCACTCGGAGTGATTTGGCCTGCTCACCCCATAACAGGGTAGCATGGAGAAGGGAGTATTGGGAGATAGGAAAATCCCTGTACAGCTCACCAGAGTACTTGTGCCTACTGATGAGCCTCATCAGGTGGAAATATAATGTTCTGTAGTCCCGTAATACAGACAGCCCCTGGTGTTCAGTCTGCGTAAACGTTCATCGAGCCCTCCCCAGTAGCTTGGGCTCTGGAGGAGGTGAGTTGACCGCCCTTGGCGGTTCCCGTGAGCACTTGGGGGACATCGGAGTTTCTCGGAACTGCCTTCCGGGTTTTCCGGGATTCTGGGAGTCGAGGTGGGAATCGAGGGCGAGCGAAGGCGACGGGACAGATTTCCTCTCCCTCCTACGTTTTCGTAGCCGCCCACCGATCCAGATGGTCAAGGCTATGAGGGAGTCTAGGTCCATGGGCAACTCCCAGGCTGCGAGCTCATCTTTGATCACCTCCGATAATCTGTGAAGGAACATGTCGTACAATGCTTCCGGGTTCCAGGCACTCTCAGCCGCCAACGTGCGAAAATCCACCGCGTAGTCTGCCACACTATGGGAGTCTTGTGCTGGAGCAGTTTATGAGCAGCCTCTCTCCCGTACAACGGAGACTTGGAACACCTTCCATACTTCCGCCACAAACTCCTCCAGACTGAGGCAGACGGCAGACTGTTGCTCCCACACCACCGTAGCCCAGATAAGTGCTCTCCCGGACATCAGCGTCATGATGCATGCTATCCTCGAGCAGTCCGAGGGGAACAAAGAAGGCTGCAGCTCGAAGACAAGGGAGCACTGGGAGAGAAAGGCCCGGCAGATTCCAGAATCTCCAGCGTAATGCTCCGGAGGATGTAAGCAGGGATCTTGGGACACTGGAGTAGACTGGGAATAAGCACTCCTGGTGGCGGGCCTGCTGAAAGTCTGGAGAATGAATGGTGTGGCTTGCTGCTTTGTAGAGAATCCGCTGAATTTCTCCAGCAATGTATCGAACGCCTGGTCATGGCATTCCACCAGGGTAAGGAGTCCCTCCATAAGGCATTGCAGTAACTCCTCGTGTCTTCCAATGATGTCTCCTTTCTGGGAGCCAACTTGGAATCAACATGGGCCAGCATACCTGTGGAACTCTTTCGACACCTTTGAAGGAAAAAGGGGGTTCAACTCAATATTAGGAGGGTGTTAGAAGGTGTTCCTAATGTTTAGTACACTCAGTGTATGTCTTTGGGCCTGGACCCTTTACTGCCGACACGGAGCCCCGCCGATCCATCACGACTGGTCTGCCGACGTAATCGTCTGAGGTGGTCTCAACAGGCTCTTCCGTTGCGATGTCGCCGAAGGCCCATCTGCTAGGACCGGCCCGCTAGTTGTCTGAATCGCCGTGTCTCCAGCATGCCTAGCGTAGTAGCGACTACTGAATCGGCTCCCTGACTCACCTATTGCTACTCATTGGACCCTATGATCACTCGGCTTCACATGCCTCTCCCTAATGTCAATCTGCCATGGCTATTGCTGTTTTGGTTAGTGATTATTGTCTTATTTCACTGTAGAGCCCCCAGCCCTGCCCAAAATGCCTTAGATAGCCCTTTTGTCCCAACCCCCACACATGCGGTGAGCTCACTTGGCTTAACTGGTGCCTCTAGAGACAAAACCTCTCATCGTCACTCAATGCCTAGGTTTACCTCCACTGTACTCACATGCTACCATAGTCTTGTTTGTACATTATGCCTTGAATCTATTCTTCCACGCAAAGGAATCTTCTCCTTTTACTCTCTGTTCCGAACGCACTAGACAACCAGTTCTTATAGCCTTTAGACGTACCCTTATCCTACTCGTCCTCTGTTCCTCTGGTGATGTAGAGGTTAACCCAGGCCCTGCAGCCCCCAGCACCACTCCCATTCCCCAGGCACTCTCATTTGTTGACTTCTGTAACTGTAAAARCCTTGGTTTCATGCATGTTAACATCAGAAGCCTCCTCCTTAAATTTGTTTTATTCACTGCTTTAGCACACTCCGCCAACCCTGATGTCCTAGCCGTGTCTGAATCCTGGCTTAGGAAGGCCACCAAAAATCCTGACATTTCCATCCCCAACTACAACATTTTCCAACAAGATAGAACTGCCAAAGGCGATGGAGTTGCAATCTATTGCAGAGAGAGCCTGCAGAGTTATGTCATACTATCCAGGTCTGTGCCCAAACAATTCGAGATACTACTTTTAAAAATCCAACTTTCCAGAAACAAGTCTCTCACCGCTCCCGCTTGTTATAGACCCCCCTCAGCCCCCAGCTGTGCCCTGGACACCATAAGTGATTTGATTGCCCTTCATCTATCTTCCGAGTTCGTACTGTTAGGTGACCTAAACTCGGACATGCTTAACACTCCGGCCATCCTACAATCTAAGCTTGATGCCCTCAATCTCACAAATTATCAAGGAACCTACCAGGTACAACCCTAAATCCGTAACCATGGATTTAAATACACCTCTGCTGTCTTCAACCAGGATCTCAGCAATCACTGCCTCATTGCCTGCGTCCGTAATTGGTCCGTGATCAAACGACCACCCCTCATCACTGTCAAACGCTCCCTAAAACACTTCAGCGAGCAGGCCTTTCTAATCGACCTGGCCCAGGTATCCTGGAAGGATATTGACCTCATCCTGTCAGTAGAGGATGCCTGGTTGCTCTTTAAAAGTGCTTTCCTCACCATCTTAGATAACCATGCCCCATTCAAAAAATGTAGAACTAAGAACAGATATAGCCCTTGGTTCAACCCAGACTTGACTGCCCTTGACCAGCACAAAAACATCCTGTGGCGTTCTGCATTAGCATCGAACAGCCCCCACGATATGCAACTTTTCAGGGAAGTCAGGAACTAATATACACAGTCAGTTAGGAAAGCTAAGGCTAGCTTTTTCAAACAGAAATAAGCATCCTGTAGCACTAATTCCAAAAAGTTTTGGGACACTGTAAAGTCCATGGAGAATAAGAGCACCTCCTCCCAGCTGCCCACTGCACTGAGGCTAGGAAACACTGTCACCACCGATAAATCTACGATAATCGATAATTTCAATAAACATTTTTCTACGGATGGCCATGCTTTCCACCTGGCTACCCCAACCCCGGCCAACAGCTCTGCACCCCCTTCAGCTACTTGCCCAAGCGCCCACCCCCGCCCGCTTCTCCTTCACCCAAATCCAGACAGCTGATGTTCTGAAAAAGCTGCAAAATCTGGATCTCTACAAATCAGCTGGGCTCACAACAATCTGGACCATCTCTTCCTAAAATTATCTGCCAAAATTGTTGCAACCCCTATTACTAGCCTGTTCAACCTCTCTTTCGTATCGTCTGAGATTCCCAAAGATTGGAAAGCTGCCGCGGTCATCCCCCTCTTCAAAGGGTGAGACACTCTAGACCCAAACTGTTAGAGACCTATATCCACCCTGCCCTTCTAAAATCTTCGAAAGCCAAGTTAACAAACAGATCACCAACCATTTCGAATTCCACTGTACCTTCTCCACTATGCAATCTGGTTTCCGAGCTGGTCATGGGTGCACCTCAGCCACGCTCAAGGTCCTAAACGATATCATAACCGCCATCGATAAATAAACAGTACTGTGCAGCCGTCTTCATCGACCTGGCCAAGGCGTTGAAACTCTGTCAATCACCTCATTCTTATTGGCAGACTCAATAGCCTCAATAGACTGCTTCGCCTGGTTCACCAACTACTTCTCAGATAGAGTTCAGTGTGTCAAATCGGAGGGCCTGTTGTCCGGACCTCTGGCAATCTCTATGGGGGTGCCACAGGGTTCAATTCTCGGGCTGACTCTTTTCTCTGTATATATCAATGATGTCGCTCTTGCTGCTGGTGATTCTCTGATCCACCTCTACACCAACGTCACCATTCTGTATACATCTGGCCCTTCTTTGGACACTGTGTTAATAAACCTCCAAACGATCTTACACCACTCCTTCCGTGGCCTCAAACTGCTTTTAAATACTAGTAAAACTAAATGCATGCTCTTCAACCGATTGCTGCCCGCACCCGCCCGCCCAACTACCATCACTACGCTGGACAGTTCTGACTTAGAATATGTGGACAACTACAAATACCTAGGTGTCTGGTTAGACTGTAAACTCTCCTTCCAGACTCACATTAAGCATCTCCAATCCAAAATTAAATCAAAAATCGACTTCCTTTTTGCAACAAAGCCTCCTTCACTCATGCTGCTAAACATACCCTCGTAAAACTGACTATCCTACCGATCCTTGACTTCGGCGATGTCATTTACAAAATAGCCTCCAACATGTATTCTATCACAGTGCCATCCGTTTTGTCACCAAAGCCCCATATATTACCCACCACTGCGACCTGTATGCTCTCGTTGGCTGGCCCTCGTTACATATTCGTTGCCAAACCCACTGGCTCCAGGTCATCTATAAGTCTTTGCTAGGTAAAGTCCCGCCTTATCTCAGCTCACTGGTCACCATAGCAACACCCACCCGTAGCATGCGCTCCAGCAGGTATATTTCACTGGTCATCCACAAAGCCAACACTTCCTTTGGCTGCCTTTCCTTCCAGTTCTCTGCTGCCAATGACTGGAACGAATTGCAAAAATCACTGAAGCTGGAGACTTATATCTCCCTCTCTAACTTTAAGCATCAGCTGTCAGAGCAGCTTACCGATCACTGTACCTGTACACAACCAATCTGTAAATAGCACACCCAACTACCTCATCCCCATATTGTTATTTATATTCTTGCTCTTTTGCACCCCAGTATCTCTACTTGCACATCATCTGCACATCTATCACCCAGTGTTATTGCTAAATTGTAATTATTTCTCCTCAATGGCCTATTTATTGCCTTACCTTCCTACTCTTCTACATTTGCACACACTGTACATATATTTTTCTATTGTGTTATTGACTGTACATTTGTTTATGTGTAACTCTGTTGTTTTTGTCGCACTTCTTTGCTTTATCTTGGCCAGGTTGCAGTTGTAAATGAGAACTTGCTCTGAACTGGCCTACCTGGTTAAATGAAGGTGAAATAAAATCAATAAAATAAACATTCAGTGTGCAATCTTTCTCACAATTTGATTACATACACTAGTTTATTAAAACACATATCTTTATTGGTCTCCAAGTGATTGCTTTGCTTTCCTTGCTTGTAGCACTAGGGAGGACTTGGCTAGTTATTTCCTCATGTCTATGAGTCATAGCTACAGTGGCTCTCCACCACAGTCTGCAGAATTCCATTGCCTAGTTATTATGGCTTTACTGGAACTAAATATTGCCTTGAAATAATCATCAATGTAACTACCCATTTGTGTTTTTAATCACATTGTTTGTGAGGGAGCACAGTTTTGGTAGTTTGGGGTTATATTGAAGTGTTCAGCTGCCACGAATAGGGATGACTTCTGACTGCATAGCCTACTATCAAATATGACATGTTTTCTATAACCTCGTAGTTGATATACTCATGTAGAGGCAAAAGCTGTACACCAATGAAATAAAAGAAGCATGGAATTTAATACTGACAAACCATGTTTACATTAGCACTTTTAGTGTTGAGCAATTGTTTTGCAATTTAAATGTAGCATCATGAATTTACTTGGGCAATTCAACATTCATCCTTAAAAGTCACACACACCCAGTGAATGAAGGGAGGGGAAGATAGGCGGAGCATTGAGGAAATCTCTCTCTCTCTCTGTGGTCAAATATATGGGCACTAACAGACGGATTCTCAGACAGTGTTCCTAGGCTGGTAATTCATTTACAGAACATACACTGACAACTGGAGCTATTTTCACAGTCAGAAAGACAAGTTGACCATCAGACGCTGATTTACACTTTCCCCCTTCTACAACACCTTTCAAGGTAAGTCTCATGGAAAATTGTCCTATGAAATAGAGACACAACTTATGTTTTTGGTAGAGTTGATTATCCAATTACATATCAAAGACTAGCCAACAGATAATATTTTTTTTAAATGACAAGTTAAATTATGATTAGCCTTTCTATGGCCAAAGTTTTGAATGACTAGACTCAGTTGTTTTCAAATTCCAGCAGCAGGACTTTCTTTTGGAATGTAAGATAACATTTTTACATTTTTGCATGTTAATGTCTAGCCAGCAGATTCCGACCTTACCGTTATGCTTGTTAACACTGAGCTGCACTGGGGTCGGAACAATCATGGTTAGATTAAGAGACTGCAGAGCCGGCACGAGATATGGGTTGGAAAAAGTGACTCAATGCAGGGATGGGATGTTCCACTGTACTCCAAAGTTTTACCTATATCCAAACTGATACATCGAAAACTGCAATTTTCGTCCGCACACTAGCTATTAGTTGCCACAACCGCAGCTCAGTGTAAAGAAGTATAACGGTAGGGTTGGAATCTAATGTCTAGAAAGGCCTATGGCAACAGTGCTGAGATTTATGATTATTTGAAGTTCATGATTATTTGAGTGTTTGTGATATTCATATGCAAATGACAAGTTAGTTGACTTTGATATAGGCCTAGGCCTTGTTCTGAAATTCTGACAGAAAGATCTTTATCTCCCTGTACAGACTAGGCTACCTTCACCTACCATGACGACGCCTAACCAGAATCGAACCCCCCGCGGCGTGAGCACGCCGCTCTCCCCCAACCGCATCACGCGGCTGCAGGAGAAGGATGACCTGTGCAACCTCAATGACCGCCTGGCCGTCTACATCGACAAGGTGCGCTCGCTGGAATCTGAGAATGCGGGGCTGCGGCTGCGCATTACTGAATCGGAGACCGAGATTAGCCGGGAGATGAAGGGCATGAAGGCTGCTTATGAGGCCGAGCTTGCTGACGCCAGGCAGACTCTGGACTCGGTGGCCAAAGAGCGTGCTCGACTGCAGCTGGAACTAGGCAAGGTGCGGGAGGACTACAAGGAGCTCAAGGCCAGGTACCTACAGCATCGGTGTAKATTCCAATATAAAAACCATGTTTTTATCCTATAAACCCCACCATGCAATTGATAAAGCCCTCAATTAAGAAAGATAATCTGCCATGTAGCTATTGCGCACTTCCCTGTGAAGACCGCAACACATTCATACTGTAATGTCCTGGTGTGTGTTTGTGTGTCTGTGTGTCATTAGAGTGCAGGGAGAGCGGTGGAKCGTTGATGTGCCATTCAGTTGAACTGAGTTTAGTATTATTAGACTATTAATTAGAGTAAGAATGTCTGATTACATCATTCTGTGACAGCCGGAAAAGCTAGGCACATTTTGCACATGTTTACAGAGCCAGTTGAACCTATGAAAGTGTGTGTGGTGGTTGAGCATTGTGTGATGGTTGAGCGTCGGATTCAAACTTTCCATGCCTACTGTTTCCATTCTGGAGTAGTTTGGGTTCTCTGACTCACCCAAATAGGTTTAAGATGTAAAAGTTATACTGCCACCATGTCTCCAGTGGTTATATAACAACCCTTTGCCTACTGGGGAACCAACTCAAGAGCATGCATTGACCACGTGAACGACTAGGTTTCAACGGAAATTTTGTCTCTCTGATTAAAAATGTCATCAAATATACAGTTTCCTAAGATCTGAACAGATCCAGATGTTTTACATTGCATCTCTATTCTTGTGGGCACTGGGATGCTTGAATGCCTTTTGAAGACGTTGTTCTGATTCTGATTAAAGGCTTGTTTGTCTTTGACCTCAAATACAATTTAATCAGGCCTTAAGGTCATTTGTATTAGCCTATAATGTATCACTTATCATGCATGAAAGAATTACGCTGTTTCTGTGCTTATCAGTAGCATATACACTCACCGGACAGTTTATTAGGTACTAGTCTAGTACCTGGTCAGAGCCCCCTTTGCCTCCAGAACAGCATTTTTTTTCATTCGTCTCACGCTGTTGGCGGTAGCCGCACTCTATTCAGCTTCCCTGCACGCCAGGTAGGCGACGTGTTCCCATTTTGAACAATTTCATATATCTGAAGGTACGAACTACCATCCCTAGTACAGGGTCGGTGCCCCCTTTGCCTCCAGAACAGGCCTGGGAGGAGCAAATCAAGTGCACTATAGGCCTACCAATGGCCAATCAGATGGCTCAGATTATCGTGTGTGCAGTAATGTAGCAGGCGTAAAAGATTGCTACAGCAAAGTTGATACTGTGAGATTTCTACACTTAAAACCATGACTAGAGACARACTGTCAATGAATACAGCAAAGAGCTGCTATTTTTATGAGTGAGTTCATGTCAAAGTTTTTACTCAGCACTGTCAACACTTTCTATTTAACACTTTTATAAGTCATAAAATGTGCGTTCTCCCTAMTTCCACTCGCGCTACAACCAGCACTGCAGGAGGACCGAGCATGCCCCCATTCTCATCGACGGGGCTGAAGTGGAGTAGGTTGAGAGCTTCAAGTYCCTTGGCGTCAACAACACCAACAAACTAACATGGTCCAAGCACACCAAGACAGTCGTGAAGAGGGCACGACAAAACCTATTCCCCCTCAGGAGACTGAAAAGGTTTGGCATGGGTACTCAGATCCTCAAAAGGTTTTACAGCTGCACCATCGACAGCATCCTGACGGTTTGCATCACTGCCTGGTATGGCAACTGCTCGGCCTCTGACCGCAGAGGGTAGTGCGTACGGCCCAGTACATCCCCGGGGCCAAGCTTCCTGTCATTTAGGACCTCTATACCAGGCGGTGTCAGAGGAAGGCCCTAAAAATTGTGACTCCAGAAGACTCCAGCCACCCTAGTCATAGACTGTTCTTTCTGCTACCACACGGCAAGCGGTACCGAAGCACCAAGTCTAGGTCCAAGAGGCTTCTAAACAGCTCTAACCCCAAGCCATAAGACTCCTGAACAGCTAATCAAATGGCTACCCAGACTATTTGCATTGCCCCTCCCCCCCCCTTCTACTCAGCTGCTACTCTGTTATTATCTATATATAATCACTTTAATAACTCTACCTACATGTTATATTACCTTAACACCAGTGCCCCCGCACATTGACTCTGCACCGGTACCCCCTGTTTATTGCGCCGCTATTGTTATTCTTATATCTCTTATTTTCTTAAAACTGCATTGTTGGTTAAGGGCTTGTAAGTAAGCATTTCACTGTAAGGTGCTGTATTTGGTGCATGTGACAAATACAATTTGATTTGCTGCTATAATGAATGTTTTGGAAAGTGTATCGATAGGTTTGCTTTGTTGTTGTTATTAGCGGCTTGGGAAATGTTTAATACCGAGGAATCTTTCACTTTCTCTGGTCATAGGAGTAACAACATTAATTTGTGCATGAGGCAGAAAAAAATGCGGTGCGACTCAAGCTTCACCATCAGCTGGATGAGGGTGTCCATTTTGGTTATTGTCAGCGGAGGAAAGGGAGAGTGGAGGGACATTGAGAGGTGGACCCTCTGCTGCCCTCTACCTCTGCTGAGCTCAGACTGACTATCAGCTCCATCAGCCCACTAAAATTTTCAAAAGCTAATTATTCAAATGTATGCTCACTCAGCTGTGCCTCACAAGTAATACAACAACTGATCTATTACTTGTGTGATCATATAGCCTACCTCCAAAACATTGTCTGAGAAGAACAACAATGCATTTGCAGGGGAATTGACAGCAAAGCCAATAGGCGGTGATAATATTTTGGGCCTAAAGCCTACTGCACAAACCTCATTACTACAGTACTGTTTTGTGCATAGGGTGGCCGTTTCTGAGATACTGGATCCAGCGTGCCTGGCACGGATGATTGTACCACACTCAAAGTCGCTTAGGTCAATAGTTTTTCCCATTCTAATGTTCAATCGAACAGTAACTGAATGCCCTTGATGCCTGTCTGCCTCCTTTACATAACAAGCTATGGCCRTGACTGTAGGAGCAATCCATTTTCGTGACCTAATGAAACTGTCCGGTGACTATAGTTTGCCTACACACACCCACTTCCTACGCCTTCTGCATGTGTCGAATGATTACGGTTTTATTTTGCAAATACCTTAATTTTCCTCATTGCTCAATGCAGTTTGACTGCAACCATCAAATAGCTCCCATCCCATCCTACTATACAGCATCCAAGCCCAGTGACTAACACTTTCCCATTTGCTTTCCAGTCATCATGTCTCTGTCCCAAATGGCACCCTATTTCTTACAAAGTACACAACTGTTGACCATGGCCCATAGGGCTCTGTGAAGGGAATAGAGTGCCAATTTGGGACACAACCTAAATGTACAATACGTGGCAGTGTTTGGAGTGTTCCACTCCCCGCTTCCATTATTTTTTCATAAATATTGAGATGGTGGCAGCCTTGTGTTTGGCAAAGGCAGGCCGGGTTTCCATGGCAGCCTCTCAGCCAAACAAAGACGGTTGTGGCTTGTGGCTACCATATGCGTCACAGTGGATGGATACAGATATAACTATGACTCATAGCACAGGGCTGGAAACACCCCCACCCATTCCCAGGCTTTCCCACCTTTCTCCTCCAGGCTTTCATCTCCCTAAAATAGCCCAAGGATACAGCTGTATGAATGAGAAAAAGGAACTGTTGGAAAAACAGTTCTACATCTACATGATTTATTTGTTGAAGGGATAATCAGTGTAGGTAATCAAGTCGGTGTAGGTATTCTCTTGTCACTGACATTCTCTCTTTCTGTAGCAATTGAGATTGGGGACGAGGTTAGTGTACGGATAAAATTATATATTTTTAATTGTATTTATATAAAAATCTACTCAACACTCCAAGAGACTGCTCATCATAATTATGTTCATACAAACCAGTGATTCCAGTGAATGCATGTCTCCTCAGGAACACAAAGAAGGAGTCCGACCTGGCGGGTGCGCTCCTCCGGCTGAAGGACCTGGAGGCTTTGTTGAACTCTAAGGATGCATCCCTGACCACTGCCCTGGGAGAGAAACGCAACCTTGAGGCAGAGGTCAGGAACCTAAAGGCCCAGCTAGCCAAGGTGAACTCACTCACAATTTGTCTGGTTCTCCAAGACACTATCAATCCCATTCACACAGCTATTGTCCAACACTATTGTCCCAATATTGCTTTTGTGAGTCACTGACTTTTTTCACTCCAGTTCATTCTGACTCAATCTCTCCATCTTGACACTGTTATCTCTTCTCATTGTGTGCATGCTTGTGTGTGCTTGCCTACATGTGTGTGAATGCCATACCCTAACATCTTATTTCTCTTTCTGACTCGGATCAGCTGGAGACCAGTCTGAGCGATGCTAAGAAGCAGCTGCAGGATGAGATGCTAAGGAGAGTGGATGGAGAGAACCGCATCCAGACAGTAAAAGAAGAGCTGGAGTTCCAGAAGAACCTCTACAAAGAGGTCAGACTGTCTGACATTGTCACTACTGTTACCATGATGATGATAATCATAATTTTAAGACTTTTTAAGACCTCCATGACTAGTTTGCAGTGAAACTAGTAGTAATCATTATGGGTCAGTAATGTTTCTCGATTAAGATTTAGATTAAACAGCTACTGCCCCTAAAAAGCTACTTCTTTTGTTTTGAAAACAGCCGATGTTGCATCGATATGAGACAGAAACATTTGTTATAGTGTTAAAATTGATTACAAAGTGTAAATAGAATCATTTTTGTCATAAAGTCAGTCTCGTACAAAACTCAAGATTTGCGAGATAGGAAAAAATGGTATGTCACGTAATGAAGGGTTCCATAACAGTTTTCCTTGGGTTAGGTTTATGTCAATCCTGCCCACATGCCCACAGCTGGCAGCACCCAAGTCATCATCAATTAGGAGCGCAGCTGCACATGACCCCATCATAATGCCCAAGGTTAATTTGGTTTGACATTYAATATCCTTATGGGGCTAGTTATTAAGAACCATCAATAAATGACACGGTGTACATGGGATAATATTTGAAAAGGTTAATAGCTCCAAATTTCAATGTCTTAAAAACTTCAAACCAACTATAAATTGTAGAAATTCATATTGAAAGCATTTAATGAGGCAACTACAGCTAATTCGCCAGCTAAAGGTAATTGGCTAAATTAAAAGCTTACCATATGCTTCCCATTCGAAACATGTCGCACATACACTACCGTTAAAAAGTTTGGGGTCACTTGGAAATGTCCTTGTTTTTGAAAGAAAATCAAATTTTTTGTCATCAAATTGATCAAAAATACAGTGTAGACATTGTTAATGTTGTAAATGACTATTGTAGATGGAAACGGCAGATTWGTAATGGAATATCTACATAGGCGTACAGAGGCCCATTATCAGCAACCATCACTCCTGTGTTCCAATGGCACGTTGTGTTAGCTAATCCAAGTTTATCATTTTAAAAGGCTAATTGATCATTAGAAAACCCTTTTGCAATTATGTTAGCACAGCTGAAAACTGTTGTTCTGATTAAAGAAGCAATAAAACTGGCCTTCTTTAGACTAGTTGAGTATCTGGAGCATTTGTGGGTTCGAATCACTTCACTCAACGAGAGATGACTAGTTTTCGTTTTTCACTTGAGAAATACTTTACCAAATATCTTAGCTATATGTTCTTTTTCTATTCTGCCATCAATGCTCCTTATAGGACACATCACTGCACTCTATACTTCTCTGTAAACTAGTCATCTCCGTATACCCGTTGCAAGAACCACTGGTTGATGCTGACAAAACCCTCTTAGGCCTCACTCCCCCTATCTGAGATACCTACTGCAGCCCTCATCCTCCAAATACAACACCCGTTCTGCCAGTCACGTTCTGTTAAAGGTCCCCAAAGCACACACATCCCTGGGTCGCTCCTCTTATCAGTTTGCTGCAGCTAGCGACTGGAACGAGCTGCAAAAACCACTCAAACTTGACAGTCTTATCTCCATCTCTTCATTCGAAGACTCAATCATGGACACTCTTACTGACACTTGTGGCTGTTCGCGTGATGTATTGTTGTCTCTACCTTCTTGCCCTTTGTGCTGTTGTCTGTGCCCAATAATGTTTGTACCATGTTTTGTGCTGCTGCCATGTTATGTTGCTACCGTGTTTTTGTCATGTGTTGCTACCAAGCTGTGTTTTCATGTGTTGCTGCCATGCTGTGTTGTTGTCTTAGGTCTCTCTTCATGTAGTGTTGTGGTGTCTCTCTTGTTGTGACGTGTGTTTTATCATATATTTACATTTTTAATCCCAGCCCCTGTCCCCACAGGAGGCCTTTTGCCAGGCCATCATTGTAAATAAGAATTTGTTCTTAACTGACTTGCCTAGCTAAATAAAGGTCAAATAAAATAAATAAATAGACTAGACTGGGCGCGTGCGTCCTCATGTGTCATCGCACGCATGTTGATTTTGTCCATCCACACCAGACATGATCAGGACACGTAGGTTCAAAATTCAAAACAAACTCTGAACCAACTATATTAGTTTGGGGACAGGTCGAAACAAATTAAATATTCATTGACATTTAGCTAGCTAGCTTGCTGTTGCTAGCTAATTTGTCCTGGAATATAAACATTGGGTTGTTATTTAACCTGAAATGCAACGCGGGCTGTATGGTCAGCATGTTAGCCCTCAAAATAMATGTCTGATTTCTTGATTTATTTCCTGAATAGTTTGTGGAAGTGTTTCTGGCTATGTTGTTACTACAGTGGCTCGAGGGACAAACAACAGTAATGTTGTCGCTTTATTTCTCGTTATTCAAGCGAAGGACTTCAGGGAATGTGTGAGCACAGGTGTTCGTTTCGCCTAGCCGAGTTCTACTAGAAGCAAACCAAACCTATGTATGCAGAACACCTTTACTGTGTACTGTTTTGGCAGAGTGAATGTACAAACGCTTGCCATTGAGAATGATTTTGAATCCAGGAACAGGCTTAATCTGAGTCGGGGAAACGGGTCCTTAAGATTTAGTTTTGTTGGTAAATCTCCTACAGGAGCTGAGAGAAACGAAGCGACGCCACGAGTCTTGCATGGTGGAGCTGGGTAACGGAAAACAGGAGGACCTTGAGAGCAGGCTGGCCGAGGCCCTGATGGAGATGCGCTCCCAGCACGAGCTACAGATCAAGATGTACAAGGATGACATAGAGAAAACCTATACATCTAAGGTAGCCCATCCATCGGATTTTGAGGTTGAGAAAGAGAGCTTCATGATGTGCAATGTGCCTGCTAGTAGTATATTCAGAAAGCTGTAGGCCAACATGCATGCTACCATTTGAGAGATTTAAGTGATTGATTGAAGTACATTTAATCAGCATAGTTAAGGGATGAAGAGCATCAGTTTAGACGACCACTGATTCTGGTCCCCATGCTCCCAAGGACTGATGCCCTTTTGTTGTTCTCTGCCAGTTGGAGAATGCCCGTCAGTCTGCTGACAGGAGCAGCCACCTGGTGGGGGCAGCCCATGAGGAGCTGCAGCAGACCAGAGTACGCATCGAGTCTATGTCTGCCCAACTCAGCCAGCTGCAAAAACAGGTACAGTATTTGTTCAGGTTTGTCAAAACAATAACAAGTTATATACACATGTGCAACCAAAAGATTCCACAGTTCATCTCGGTTACCCAGAAGTGAAATTATCTCGCGAAAGTTTGTCATTTCATGCCATTTAACAATTGTGATTACCTTTGTGGAAAGGAAGGAAGCTAAGTCTCCTCCATCGCAAACTCTCATCCAAACCCCTCTTTTTCGCTAATTTCACCCGTGTTTATCATGGCCAAAAAGCTACTTTTTGTTAGTGGAAACCATTTATCATCCACACAGACTTAAAAATCACTGCACTAGTTAAACTCCGCCTTCGCACAATCCTGATTCGTCCAAATAATCAATGAAGAAAACCCCAAACCAGGAACTACTGCTGCTCGTAATCACATAATTGTACGTGAGGCTTGACAGATTCTCACCGTTTCATCTCTCCACGAGATTATTCCCCAGTAAACATCCGGTGCTGCAGCGCGCCATAATTGCTAGCTAGATCCAACCAGAAAACGGAACAAATTACTAATATACACACATTGACTTGTTAATACCAGATCCACTAAACAAAATCATCAGACAACATTTATTTCCTGTATATTTTCTGTTTGCTCTGGTGTTTCATTTGGCTAGCACAGCAAATAATATCACTGGAGCTAGCGTGATGTGAAGGTAGAAAAATATCAGTTTACATTGTTAGCCAGCTAGCTAGATAAATGAATTTCTCTCACGACAGCCAACAAAGTAACTATGTAGCTAGCATATAAATTCAATGTTTGACTGCCACAATATTTACATCGTAAGTTAGCTAGCAGCAGTAATTACCCAACTATCAACCCCTCTCCCCCTAATCAATCTGTCACTCAGTTCTTCGTCTGCATCCTCCAAAACACAACTATATTTTACTCAGGTGTATTGCCCACTTACTTTTTAAAGTAACAAACTGTAGTTTTAATGAACCGCTAGCTTGTGCTAGTCATGTATTATCAGCCTCACGTTACAAGACCTAGTTAGTGGTGTGTTTACAGTAAAGCTGAATTTTACAGATGCTAGCACTGACACCTTGTGGGGCTAATGTTGAACTGCATATCATCAAGCCAGGATGGTACATAACATTAGTTTTATTTCAAGCAACATATTTGGTGATGTATTTTGAAGTTAAATCAACTTCACTAGGGTARATTTTGGATGAAAAGCGTRCCCAAATTAAACTGCCTGCTACTCAGCCATAAAAGCTAGAATATGCATATAATTAGTAGATTTGGATAGAAAACACTCTGAAGTTTCTAGAACTGTTTGAATGATGTCTGTGAGTATAACAGAACTCATATGGCAGGCAAAAACCTGAGAAAAAATCCAACCAGGAAGTGGGAAATCTAAGGTTTGTAGGTTTTCAAGTCATTGCCTATCGAATATACAGTGTCTATGGGGTCATATTGCACTTCCTAAGGCTTCCACTAGATGTCAACAGTTTTTAGAACCTTGTTTGATGCTTCTACTGTAAAGGAGGGGGGAATGGGAGCTGAATGAGTCAGCGGTCTGCCAGAGTTGCATGAGCTGACCACGCATATTCACGTGAGAGTTAGCTTGCGCTCCATTGCATTTCTACAGACAAAGGAATTCTCCGGTTGGAACATTATTGAAGATTTATGATAAAAACATCCTAAAGATTGATTCTATACATCGTTTGACATGTTTCTACGAACTGTAATATGACTTTTCGTCTGAACTTTCGCCTGGACCTGCCCGCGCGTCGTGAGTTTGGATTGTGAACTAAACGCGCGAACAAAAAGGAGGTATTTGGACATAAATTATGGACTTTATCGAACAAATCAAACATTTATTGTGGAACTGGGATTCCTGGGAGTGCATTCTGATGAAGATCATCAAAGGTAAGTGAATATTTATAATGCTATTTCTGGCTTTTGTTGACTCCACAACATGGCGGATATYTGTATGGCTTGGTTTTGTGTCTGAGCGCTGTACTCAGATTATTGCATGGTGTGCTTTTTTATTTTATTTTTTATTTTAAAATCTGACACAGCGGTTGCATTAAGGCGAAGTGGATCTAAAATTCCATTCATAACAGTTGTTTCTTTTAGCAATGTTTATTATGAGTATTTCTGTAAATTGATGTGGCTCACTGCAAAATCACCGGATGTTTTGGAACTACTGAACATAACGCGCCAATGTAAACTGAGATTTTTGGATATAAATATGAACTTTATCGAACAAAACATACAGTGGGGAGAACAAGTATTTGATACACTGCCGATTTTGCAGRTTTTCCTACTTACAAAGCATGTAGAGGTCTGTAATTTTTTTTATCCAGTTGGATAAACACTCCAAACAGCCTACCCGACCACTCGGAGGCGTCCACATGCTCCTAAAGCACACCGTCCCTTGTTTTGTGTCACATTCCAATGGGGGTGCTAGATTGACAGTTCACACAGTCTGCTCTGCTGACTGCTGAGGTTGATGCGGAGAAGGATGTGTGAGTGTGTTGCACGTTAGCTAGTTGACAGGTGCTAGGCTATTTCTCAATTCATCCTTCCACAATTTCTCTCCTCCTTCTCAAAACCCATTGGAGAAGGTCAGAAGGGTAGGGACCTTGTACCTTCTCATCCAATACAATACAGGTGAGGAAATGGGATGTGAGGAATCAAGGAAAGACAAAGTGAGACAAAATCCTAGTAACCATCGTGTGGTGATGTCACCCACCCTTAGACCTAAAGTACTGTTATCCTAGCCCAACTAGGATAATGGATGCTGGGTTGTGGGTATGAAGTGCTGTTGTAGACAGGGGTTAAATCCCAGGTCAGCCATACAGGGATTGTTACACCCACACCGATGATCAAGGACATCAGCTGCAAATCTATGCAATATCATCAGACAAATTGAGAGTGAGTGACAATCAAATGAAACAGACAAACAGGGAATGTTAAATGACCATAAAATACACTATACTTAATTCAAAGAATCAACACTTTATTTCATATCATACAAAGAACGCCTGTGTAAATGGTTAGTGGGTTCAGACATCCATCTTACTCCAAAACAAGAGAGAACTGAATAGTTAAATGAATAGTGTCTAATACAAATAATTAGCAGAATGTCAGGTGTTAGGGCTGGGCTGCCTTACATTTATTTGGAAAATTTCTTCTCACAAGCTCTGCAAGCAAGAATGTTAAAGAAAATTATATTTAAATGTACTTTACCAGTTGTCTATGCGGTTGGTCCTTTGGATAATTGCATCAACTTTTCAAAGTGCTGGTAGTGCTTTCAGATGATTTCTATCACCTGATGCATTCGTACAAGATGAAAATACATGCATGAGACGCATGCCTACTTCTAGAGCTCGTGCAACGTGTTTACATGGTTCTGCACGTTTCAGGTGATAGAAATCTGAACGCTCTTCCAGCGCTTTGAAAAGTTGATGTAATTATACTTTCCTGTAGACATATTTTCTCACATTCCTACCTGCAAAAGGGCCAACCACACAGACAACCATTAAAGTAAGTTAAAATGTAATTTTATTCAAGGTCGGTAGGGGAAACTTTTCCAATTTAGGCTATTCACTGCGATGCTTCTTTGGGAAATCTATCAATTTTAATTTTGAAAAATAGATTAGTTCCCGGTTGCAAGGAACATCCGACCCTGACCTTGAGAAAACAACTAGACTAAGTTAGCTAGCTAGCTTAGCTGTTCAAAATGTGTATACCCTGTCAATAAGTAAGTTGTACCCATTTCACAAGAACCTTTCCGCACATTCCAGTTGGCAGCCCGTGAGGCGAAGGTGAGGGACCTGGAGGAGGCGTTGTCTCGTGAGAGGGACACCACGCGCCGTCTGCTGGGGGATAAGGAGAGAGAGATGGCTGAGATGAGACAGAGGATGCAGCAGCAGCTCGATGAGTATCAGGAGCTGCTGGATGTCAAACTGGCCCTGGACATGGAGATCTCTGCCTACAGAAAGCTACTGGAGGGAGAGGAGCAGAGGTATACTGAAGACATAGACATATGCATTTTATAGTCACACATACAATACTTGTAAAATAGGGCAGGGTTAAATCTGTCCTGATAGCTACGCTAGCTTGCTGGTTTTGATATTGAATAACTACAAGGCTAGAGCAGTATGGATGCCGTCTTAATTGGCTAATCACCTCACCACCATGAACCATACACTGGTACTTTTTAGGGTTCTTTAATGAACAACTGTAGGATGTGGTTTTACAAGAAATAGAAAAAGGAACATATTATAGGACACAATAATATGTGATTATTACTATAAGATGCATACAGTATAAAGGCTTAACCAGATAAGCTTACTACAATTTGCTATGTTAATGTAATGAAATAAGGCTTCACACAGATGTGAATACAATACTGACTTAATATGCCGTATGTAATAGGCTTCCATTACATCTAAAATATAATGCAGTGTAGGAGAACATGAATCACAATAGCAGAATACACCTGCAGTCTATACACTGCTACACAATACAGTTCTAGTATGCTAACATAGACGGTAAACTATAAAGTGGCACGCAAGGACACGTGACCACTACAATGTGCAATAACTGTGTACTGACCATGAAAATGGTGGACAGAGCGAGAGCGCTCACTAACACAACTTAAAACTGCTATCGCTAATAAGCTGCCGCAGTTACCAGCAGGCTGTACAATGTAAACAAACTCTGACCACGATAATAAAAGGACATAAATATTCTTATATCTCAAGCATAAACATAACTGCAATGCACTGTGTGCATGATGCATAGAAAATAGTTAGCCTGGCTAACTAGCTAGTTGCTAGCAATGACGATACATAAGCAATTACAATTTGGAGGCGGGACTTACAACACACAGGCTAAAGAGAATGTCTCTGATTGGATAGAAATTTGGTGGTGATTGACTGATGATCTGTCGGGTATTCTAACTAAAGGGACGAACTAGAAATACTCCATCTGAAGGCCTTTTCTACATTTAAAAAAACAAACATTTTTAAGTCATTTAGCAGACGCTCTTATCCAGAGCGACTTACAAATTGGAAAGTTCATACATATTCATCCTGGTCCCCCCGTGGGGAATGAACCCACAACCCTGGCGTTGCAAGCGCCATGCTCTACCAACTGAGCCACACGGGACCACGGGACCACTACTAATGCATATTGTACATTTTTACATACTGACAAAACACATGTACTTACTCACAGGGCTACAAACAGTCACATGTGGCACATACAGTATTAAAAAGTACTGTATACACAGGTCAGAAGCACAAATACATGTCAAATTCAGACATTCACAAATTACTCTTGCTCTTCTCCCATCTCGGTTGTTAAAACCCATGGATCAATTCTACTCCATCCAGGCTGCGTCTGTCCCCCAGCCCTCCCTCCACACGAGTGACAGGAAGTGGATCAGGCACCCGTACCGTCCACTGCAGTTCCTCTACCAAGAAGCGGCGTCTCAACAACACCGACAGTGAGGCCTCAGGCCTGACAGGAGGCACAGTGGCGCGAACACGCATCACCCAGCAGGCTTCTGCCAGTGGACGTGTCACTGTGGATGAAGTGGACCTGGATGGGAAGTATGTGTTGCTCAGCAACAAAGCAGATGAGGTGAGAGGGGCTTGTTTGGCATTTTACACATTAAAGTCAGTTTGTTTTCGTATTAGGTTGATAGGATGAGGCTGAAGAGTGACATTTACAAATCTATTGCCACTGCTTTAGCACTTTAATTAGGGATTTACAGTAAATCCATCCTCTACATCACTGCCACAGGACCAGAACCTGGGAAACTGGCAGCTGAAGCGACAGATGGGCTCCGGCACCCCCGTCACCTTCAAGTTCCCCCCTAAATTCACCCTGAAGGCTGGACAGAGGGTCACGGTAAGGGTATCTGAAAAGCTCCAACTACCATTGTGCTGAACGTAGTAATTTTATCTGTGAAAAAAAATGAAAATACTTCTGAATGTTCTTTTGGGGAATCAGATCTGGGCATCTGCAGCTGGCGGCAGCCACAACCCCCCTTCTGACCTGGTGTGGAAGACCCAGACCTCATGGGGCAGTGGAGACCACTTCCAGACCACTCTGATCAGTGCCAACGGAGAGGTGGGCACTCACTGTTTATTTATTTATTTGACATTTATTTAACTAGGCAAGTCAGTTTTTAGAACAAATTCTTATTTTTAATGGCGGCCTATGAACAGTGGGTTAACTGCCTTGTTCAGGGGCAGAAAGGCAGAATTTTACCTTGTCAGCTCGGGGATTCAATCTTGCAACCTTTCGGTTACTAGTCCAACGCTCTAACCACTAGGCTACCTGCCGCCCACAAAACCATGCCCCCACAAACATGTTCATATTATAGTTTGTGACACGCAACGGATCTCTCTCTCTATTCAGGAAATGGCTATGAGGAAGGTGACCCGCACCCTATTTGACGAGGATGATGATGACATGGTGAGTGCAATCAAATGCCAATTGAGTATGAAAAGGGTGTGACTTCGGACTTTGGCACGTCCATAAGGAATGCAGCMAAATGAATGTGTGGCTATTAGATATATCTCTGACGCCCCCTGCAGATGGCCCATAGCACATGCGGAGGAGATGGTGAGTATAACCTGCGGAGCCGGTGTGGCTCCTGTGGCCTGCCCGCTGACAGCAAGTCCAGCGGCGGCTTCTCTGTGTCCTCCGCCTCCCGCTCCATCCGAAGTGGGGGCATCGCTGAGGGTCTCCTCCCACACTCCTATGTTGTGAGCAGCAGCACGTCTCGTAGGGTAGGTCCTATAAGTCCCACAGACACACAGCATTTTTAGTCCCTATAAGTAGGCCCATTTGAAATCTACACTTCATCTGCTGGAAAGCACACAAACCTGTTTAATGACACAGAACTCTGGTTGTATAATCATTGAGCTATTCAACATATTAAGATATTTTGCACAACAAACAGTGTATGTTAAAAAATATATCTCATTTTTCAGAGTGGATCTAGAATGGAGAACTGCCCCATCATGTGAAGCCTTGAGTTCTAACTGGTGCACATGGACTCCATTTCATCTCAATTTTATATATATAAATATATATATATAAATATATATAACTTTTTTTATACTCTTTATCCAATCAAGTTTTTCTAACTTTATACATTGTAATACATTCAGACATGCACATGTATTGTATTTGATGTATGTTTAGATCCAGACAGAGCACAAATAAAGGTTAGATTAATTTGTTGGCATGAAAATTTGATTTAACCACTAGTGCCACTGCCAGCTATATATTTTCCCAATGGATCCCTGCATGTTACAGTATGCCTCCAGTCTGATCTGGAACACATCTTGCTTCTATTCAGGTCACAATTAATAAAATAATAGAATAGAATAACTATGCATGGATCAATACAATTGCCTCATGTTGTTTTAATGGTGTATCTTTGTTCTTGTGGTCTCGTTTTGTTATTCAATGCTGCACATTGTATTGGCTGTTTGTACAAGGAAGATGGCGCTGACAGATATGGCAGCTCTGCTTCTAAGTCCTAAGCAACTTTGCAGTATTTCTTTTTTGTGTGTGTTATTTCTTACATTATTAGCCCAGAAAATTATTTGTGTTATTACGTACAGTCGGAAAGAAATTTGGATATCAGAGCAGCGGTAACTAACCAGCATTACGAACAGGAATATGACTTTCCCGAATTGGATTCTTTGTTCGTACCCCCCAAGGCAATTTAACTTATTTTAGAGGCTGCTCCAAAACACTGTCGGTGGAGAAGAGGTATTCGGAGTGGACTTCTAGTCTGCTTCCAAGTATATTACTCGCTAATGTTCTGTCTCTGGACAATAAAGAAAAYGAGCTCAGGGYGAGGATCTCCTTCCAGAGAAACATCAGGGATTGTAACATACTCTCGYAGTACATTGTGCAGATAGGAAAAATAACTCTCTCGGAAGAAGAAAGGCAGGGGTGTATGTTTCATGATTAACTACTCATGGTGTGATTGTGATAACCTACAGGAACTCAAGTCCTTTTGTTCACCTGACCTAGAATACCTCACAATCAAATGCCGACATATTACCTCCCAAGAGAATTCTCTTCGGTTATAGTCACAGCCGTGTATATTCCCCCTCAAGCAGATACCTCTACGGCCTGCAAAGAACTACACTGGACAATATGCAAACGGGAAACCACATATCCTGAGGCCACATTTATTGTAGCTGGGGATTTTAACAAAGCAAAATTTGAGGAAAACAAAAAAAATTCTACCAACAAGTTGACTGTAGTACTCGGTCTGRAAAAACATTGAACCACTGCTACTCAACTTTTCGAAATGCCTATAAGGCCCTCCCCCGCCTTCCCTTCGGCAAATCTGATCACGACTCCATTTTGCTCCTCCCTTCCTATAGGCCGAAATTCAAACAGGAAGTACCCGTGATAAGGTCTACTCAACGCTGGTCTGACCAATCGAAATCCATGCTTCAAGATTGTTTTGATCACACGGATGGAGATATGTTCCAGGTAGCSTCTGAGAATAACATTGACAAATACACGGATAAGGTTATTGAGTTCATCGGGAAATGTATAGGAGATGTTATATCCACTGTGACTAACACCTACCCAAACTAGAAACCGTGGATAGATGGCAGCTTTGAGGATGCGGTCCACCGATGCGGTCCGCTACCAAGGACTGTGGGCTCTCCTTATTCGTGGCTGACATGAGTAAGACATTTAAGCATGTTAACCCTCGCAGAGCTGCCAGCCCAGTTCGCATCCCTAGCCGCATCCTCAGAGCATACACAGACCAGCTGGCTAGAGTGTTTACGGACATATTCAATCTCTCCCTATCCCAGTCTGCTGTCCCCACATGCTTCAAGATGTCCACCATTGTTCCTGTACCCAAGAAAGCAAAGGTAACTGAACTAAATGACTATCGCCCCATAGCACTCACTTCTGTCATCATGAAGTGCTTTGAGAGGCCAGATAAGGATCATATCACCTCTACCTTACCTGACACCCTAGACCCAGTTCAATTTGCTTACCACCCCAATAGATGCACAGACGATGCAATCGCCATCGCACTGCACACTGCCCTATCCCATTTGGACAAGAGGAATACCTATGTAAGAATGCTGTTCATTGACTATAGCTCAGCATTCAACACCATAGTACCCTCCAAGCTCACTATTAAGCTCGGGCCCCTGGGTCTGAACACCACCCTGTGCAGCTGGGTCCTGGACTTCCTAACGGGCTGCCCCAGGTGGTAGGAAACAACACCTCCAATTCGCTGATCCTCAACACTGGGGCCCCACAAGGGTCATGCTTAGCCCCCTCCTGTAGTCCCTGTTCACCCATGACTGCATGGCCATGCACGCGTCCAACTCAATCATCAAGTTTGCAGACGAAACAACAGTAGTAGGACTGCTTACCAACAATGAGGAGACAGCCTACAAGGAGGAGGTGAGGGCCCTGGGAGAGTGGTGCCAGGAAAATAACTTCTCCCGCAACATCAACAAAACAAAGGAGCTGATCGTGGACTTCAGGAAACGGCAGTGGGAGCACTCCTTTATCCACATCGACRGGAAAGCAGTGGAGTAGGTGGAAAGCTTCAAGTTCCTCGGCGTACACATCACTGACCATCTGAAATGGTCCACCCACACAAACAGTGTGGTGAAGAAGGYGTAACGGCCCCTCTTGAACCTCAGGAGGCTGAAGAAATTTGGCTTGGCCCCTAAAACCCTCACAAACTTTTCCAGATGCACAATTGAGAGCMTCCTGTCGGGCTGTATCACCGCCTGGTATCACCGGCAACGGCAGGGCTCTCCAGAGGATGGTGTGGTGTGCCCAACGCATCAGCGGGGGTAAACTACCTGCCCTCCTGGACACCTACAGCACCCGATGTCACAGGAAGGCCAAAAAGATCATCAAAGACATCAACCACCCAAGCCACGGCCTGTTCACCCCACTATCATCCAAAAGGTGAGGTCAGTAYAGGTGCATCAAAGCTAGGATTGAGAGACTGAAAAACAGCTTCTATCTCAAGACCATCAGACTGTTAAATAACCATCACGAGCCGACATCCATAGAGGCTGCTGCCCTATATATGTACATAGACTTGCAATCACTGGCCACTTTAGTAATGGAACACTAGTCACTTTAATAATGTGTACATACTGCTTTATTATTTATTATCTATTTGACTGTATTTTTAACATTGCCCTATCTAATATTTATACAGTACCAGTCAAAAGTTTGGACACATACTCAAAGGTTTTCCTTTATTTGTACTATTTTCTACATTGTAGATTAATATTGAAAACATCAAAACTATAAAATAACACATATGGAATCTTGTAATAACAAAAAACAAATCAAATAACCAAAAACAAATCTAAATATATTTTATATTTGAGATTCTTTAAAGTAGCCACTCTTTGCCTTGATGACAGCTTTGCACACTCTTGGCATTCTCTCAACCAGCTTCATGAAGTAGTCATCTGGAATGCATTTAAATTAACAGGTGTGCCTTGTTAAAAGTTAATTTGTGGAATTTCTTTCCTACTTAATACGCATTAGGCCAATCAGTTGTGTTGTGACAAGATAGCGGTGGTATACAGAAGATTTGGTATTTGGTAAAAAACCAAGTCCATAATATTATTATGTCAAGAACAGCTCAAATAAGAAAAGAGAAACGACAGTCCATCATTACTTTAAGACAAGAATAAATCAGGAAAATGTGAAGAACTTTGAAAGTGCAGTCACAAAAACCAAGTGCTATGATGAAACTGGCTCTCATGAGGACCACCACAGGAAAGGAAGACCCAGAGTTACCTCTGCTGCAGAGGATAAGTTCATTAGAGTTACCAGCCTCAGATACTGCAGCCCAAATAAACGCTTCACAGAGTTCAAGTAATAGACACATCTCAACATCAACTGTTCAGAGGAGACTGCGTGAATCAGGTTTTCATGGTTGAATTTATATAAAGAAACCACTACTAAAGGACACCGATTAGAAGAAGAGACTTGCTTGGGCCAAGAAACGCGAGCAATGGACTTTAGACCGGTGGAAATCTGTCCTTTGAGATTTTTGGTTCCAACTGCTGTGTCTTTGTGAGACGAAGAGGAGGTGAACGGATGATCTCCGCATGTGTGGTTCCCACCGTGAAAAAAGGAGGTGGAGGTGTGATGGTGTGGGGGTGCTTTGCTAGTGACACTATCTGTGCTTTATTTAGAATTCAAGGCACACTTAACCAGCATGGCTACCACAGCATTCTGCAGCGATACACCATCCCATCTGGTTTGCTCTTAGTGGGACTATCATTTGTTTTTCAACAGGACAATGACCTAACACACCTCCATGCTGTGTAAGGGCTATTTGACCAAGAAGGAGAGTGATGGAATGCTGCATCAGATGAACTGTCCTCCACAATCACCCGACCTCAACCCAATTGAGATGGTTTGGGATGAGTTGGACCGCAGAGTGAAGGAAAAGCAGCCAACAAGTGCTCAGCATATTTGGGAACTCCTTCTTCAAGACTGTAAAACATTCCTCATGAAGCTGGTTGGGAGAATGCCAAGAGTGTGAAAAGCTGTCATCAAGTTTGTCCAAACTTTTGACTGGTACTGTATATTTCTTAATTCCATTATTTTACTTTAGATTTTTGTGTATTGTTGGGAATTGTTAGATACTGCTGCACTGTTGGAGCTAGGAACACAAGCATTTCGCTACACCCACAATAACATCTGCTAAATATGTGTATGTGACGAATATAATTTGATTTGTACCTGGATGACTGGATACACTGTGTTTTATATGTGCTTCTGCCTCCACAGAGTCATAATGTTTGTCTCAGTTAAAATATTATCTGTTCTTTTCATTCATAGGGAAAAAAAGAAATAATCAAATAATCAAAATTAATATGGAAAATAGCTACAAGGACATAAGGTGGTCATATAAAAGGAAAATTCTGACACATGGTTTCTTCTATTATGTGTTTTTATTTTAATAATTTAGAATTACATGTACAATAATTGCTACAAAAAATGAGGGTTTATGCCTTTCCACTTGCATCTGAAAATACATATTCACATAATTATTCGCTTTTACATAAATATCCTTGGTAATTAGTTGATTATTTGAATCAGCTGTGTAGTGCTAGGGCAAAAACCAAAAGTTCTTGCCCATGGGGTCCCGAGGATCGAGTTTGGGAAACCCTGCTTAAGGTGTTTTAGATGCCAAGCTTATGGTCATCTTGCATCACAGTGTAGGAGGGAGATTCCAAGATGTGAGCAGTGTGCAGGTGAGCATGGGGCAAAGGAATGTGTGGTATCGGTGGGAAAAAAAGTGTGTGTATCAATTGTGGGCGTGCCCATGTTTTTGGGGATCAGAAGTGCCTGGTGCAAGAGAGACAGGTTGAGGTTGAAAGGGTCAGAGTAGAACAGAAGGTGTTATATGCTGAGGTAGTGAAGAGATTAGAGGATAATGGGTCAAGGGTGAGTATTAGGCGTAGGCTTCCTAGTTATAAACTGTACCGCAGAAATGGAATGTAAATCCCAGAAAATAGATGTTGTGGTGGCTGCTGCTAAGAGGCACATGGGTGTAAAAGGGTTTTACTGCAGAAGAGTTACAAGATCTGTTGAACGAAAGAGTCTCGTCCTCTCAGGCCATCAGCCTGGTGTCGGATCAGTTAAAGTAGGGTGATGAAATAGTGGTATATAGGTGTAGGGTTAGTGGTGCCATTTTTTCCTTTCCTCCTTCCTTTTTATTTTTGTATCACAAAATATAACGTGATTGAGAACACATTACTGCACAGTAGGTGGCGGCATGCACAAACAAATGTGCGAACGCGATGATCCCAAAAGAAGAAGAAGAAACGGTTTCCGTTTATACAGGAAGTAAATGCCAAGCAATTCGCGTAACAAACTGCACCAGACACACGGTTTTAAAGGCGATTTAAATTGTGTCATTTGATTCGTAAATTGTGCAATTGAATATTTGAAGATTAACAACCTTTTAATCTAGAAGATTGTGCATTTGGTGAGTCTTACTAATCATCTTTCAAATCACTTTGGATGTGAGCAAGTCAAACTAGTAGGCAAGTTGGAGGTTTTCAGTGTTGTGCTTGCTTGGTATTAGGCATAGTTCTGTTTAAACTGTTATTTAGATGTTTTACTGCAGAGCTCTTTCTTGGTTCTACTGTAAGTCGCTCTGGATAAGAGCGTCTGCTAAATGACTAAAATGTAAATGTAAATGTAATTTAAGTTATTTATATATTTTGAGAAAACCATAGCTTAAAGCACATACATGCACAAAGCACAATAACATAAGCCAGGCCCCCGATCTGTTTGTGCTCCTGCCAACTCCATTGTCAAATCAAACATTTTTGGATGACAATTCCATAAGGAGTTGGCAAGGGCGCAGAAACGGACTGGCACCCAGGCAATAACAATAACACCTGTTTACTCACCTGTCATCTTCCGTGTCCATTACATTCAAACATGGGTCTCTCATTGAATGTGAATATGTTCCCTCTTCCAGGTGTTTGAACCAACTGGATGTTGAGGCTGCGGGCTCTGTTTAGGATTGGGTTCCTTGTGACATTAAGGGCAACCACAGTCCTCTCCCACAGGAGGGCATGTCCATTGGTCAGTCTGACAAATAGTCTATATAAGGAGTGCTTCAGTGGACAAGCATCCACCATGGCCCAGTCCATAAAATACCTTGGGTAAAGAATAAGGATGATTGTGTGTCTGTCAGGTCTGTGTGTATGCATGCCTGCATGTGTGTGATATATTTATCTGTATCCTCAGGCAGGAGGAGGCTCAGCAAATTGACGAGGAGTTGTTCTCAGAGTATGGCTTCAGTGTGGACCAGCTGATGGAGCTGGCTGGGCTCAGCTGTGCTACAGCAATCACCAGGGTGAGMCTCGGCATTTCCCCTAGGAGTGTCTCTTACAATGACTGGTACTGCCCAAGGTGCTGTGAGATGGTGAATGCCACAGCTGTGCGCTGTTCAGCATTGGAAAATCTCAGAAGCACAAGTTTAACTCAATTTAGACTCTGCATAGTGTAGATTAGACATTTCACAATTGGGAGTCATGAGGGCCCTACTTTAGGCTGGTTGAAGTGGTTTTAAGGTTGACATGTGCTTTAAGTGTTGCTTTTAGGCTACCTTTTTATTCACCTGTTGCTTGTCTTCTGTTCCAGGCCTACCCCACCAGCTCTCTGGTCATAGCCAGACCCTCTTTGCTTGTGATTTGTGGCCCAGGTAACAATGGAGGAGATGGCCTGGTCTGTGCCAGACATCTCAAACTCTTTGTGAGTGTTTCATCCTTCTCATCTGATATGTTTCCAAATATCAAGGCATGCAGTAGATATTAGAGAATTGGTTCTTGTTATAATTAACACGTTTTTCTTAAAGGCATCTATTGCTTTTGGAATCAATGCTGTGTTGTGCTTTTTCTGTAATAGTAAGTGACTTTTAAATTGGCATCAAATAGGCTTATATAACCTATTAGTATGCATTGCTAAGTAACATGCCTATAATCTGTGATTCTTTGTGTTTGATGCTTTGTCTGTGACTACAGGGTTATGCACCCACCATACTGTACCCAAAGAGGCCAAACAAACTGTTGTTCCAGGGTCTGACCACTCAGTGTGAGAAGATGGACATCCCTTTCCTAACTGAAATGCCTGAGGTACTAGTGAACTGTGGCTCCTGTGTTAACCTCAGAACAAAGTCTATTTGGTTGTTAGGTGTGTGTCCTGACTCCTCTGCTACCTCACATAAGTTTATCTGTGAGTGTCAGTGTTGATGTACAAAAGGTTGTTGATGTATTTATCTAGGAGTGTGTATGTGATGCTGTGCAGTTGTGTTAATTCTGACAGTGACAGAGATGATCCTCTTAGGCAATGGTGGTCGACGAGGCTTACAACCTGGTGATAGACGCCATCTTTGGCTTCAGCTTCAAAGGTGCAGTGCGGGAGCCTTTTGGCTCCATCCTGGACGTGCTGAAGAAGACCACTGTACCCATAGTTAGTATTGACATCCCCTCAGGTGGGTGGGCCCTTAACTCACTTCAAACTAGAATCTAGAGGGCAGGTATAGATGTTTTTCACTGATTAGCTAGTTGAGTAAAAATATCCAGTCTCTACTATATCTCAATCACAAGGTAATAATTGATTTTATATAGGAGAATCTCAAAGTTGGTTTAGAAACAAAATAAAGCAATTTAGCAAAATCTGGCAGTATTTGGGTGATGGTCTTCAAAGTCTTTAGATGATAGGCAGTACAGAAAGGTAGTGTCTTAGGAAGAGGGAGCATAGATGGTACAGAGACCTTCAGACAGACAGGCCACRGAGCTCCACAATGGGCACTTAGTCGTCTTGGATAGTCGCAGCTCCTCCTCCATAGGTAGGCTGGATCATCCACTACTGAAATGTAGCACCCACCTGGGTGATGCTTTGGCAACTGTAAAAGTGGCAGTAAGACCCCCCAACCCTCAGCAGTGGTCCAGAAAAGCAACAAACGGAGTGAGCCTCTGCATCCCCTCACACCGCAGTCCACTTCCCTCTAGGAACTGGGGCAGGGGGCTAAATAGCTAATACTGTTGATCTGGTGTTGCTGCACTAGTCAAATCATATTAGCAAGCTAGCTAGCCAAGCCAAATATAAACTGACTTGCCATAATCAGTCCTGCATTTCTGTGGGTCACCACCAGATATTTCAATTGATTTATTAACACGTTATCAAAAACAAAAAAAAGCTTATAAGAAAATGCCTTGATTTAAAAACCACATTTTGGGCAGTCTTGTTCAGAAACCATCAGGAACGTTATTTGTTGAATCCAGAGGTTCAATATAGTGTGCCTTAAGTCTATWAGTTCGGCCAAAATGTTTCTATTGGGATGGAGATATTCTCCCATACTGTACATGTCCTCTTCAGGTTGGGATGTGGAGCAGGGCAGCACAGATGGACTCCAGCCAGACATGCTAATCTCCCTGACTGCCCCTAAGAAGTCAGCAAAACACTTCTGTGGACGCTACCACTATCTGGGGGGACGTTTTGTGCCTCCTGCCATGGAGAAGAAGTACCAGCTCAACCTTCCTCCGTACCCCAATACTGACTGTGTGTACCAGCTGCAGTAGTGCCAACCAGTAATATATATATGTATGTGTATATACACATGTAAAGAAAGAAAGAAGATTGGTGGGTAAATGCTGTTCGCAGTGAGTAAAGTAATGCTCCCATGTATGTGCATTTACCCTCCGCTACACCACTGGTGTCAGCTGTATAGGCGAAAGGCTGTGTAAGTACACTTGGGGTTTGAGAGGTTATCAACGTCAGTGGATCCAATGTCAGGAATTGGATGAGATTTTTTATGTACTGTTTGCACAAAAGGTTATCTAAATTAATGGGTCTTTTGCAGTTGCAGTTTGATTGAAATGTTTTGGCATTCTTCTAAGAGTTTGGATGGACAGCTATAATTGCAGTCTGTTATTTAAATATAAAAAATGTTAAGTTTGATATTATAAATGGTCAATCTTAAATTATTATTTTTTTGTCATTATTATCACTTAACATTGTACATTGTAGGTATATGTCTTAATAAAATGTACATCTAGCAAGACCAATCGAACTGAGAAGACAGTTTATCATAGTCGATCACATTCTATTATAAATACCTTTTGAAGTTTAGTATATTTCATGATTGTGCATAATTTATAAGACATACAACAGGGGGAGTGGATGGATGKWTTGATTGATTATATTTTTTAATCGCATTGGTGTGATTTTCAGTTATGRGGTGAATTTTAACTCTTAAACTGATAACACTTGTAATACCCCCTATCTTATGTTCAAAACATTTTATTGTGCATTAATTTGGGTTTCACACATTTCATCCATGAGTCATTCATGCAAAATCTATGTTTTCTGTGAATTACTATGACAACATTTAGTTTAGTCACCAATACATCAGATAATGCTAACTATTTATTTATGCAATTTTAACAACTAAAAAATACAAGATTCAAATGTTAAAACTGTTCTTTTTGAAGTGCTGAATATAACAAATAGTAGATGGTTTCATTATTCTTATACAATGCATACAGTACCAGTCATCTTGAATTCCAGGTGAAGCTGGTTGAGAGAATGCTGTTAAGGAGCCTTTTGGACCTAGACTTGGTGCTCCGGTACCGCTTGCCGTGCAGTAGCAAAGAGAACAGTCTATTGACTTGGATGACTGGAGTTTTTGACAATTTTTKGGGGGCCTTCCTCTGACAACGCTTAGTATATACATGTCCTGGATGTCAGGAAGCTTTTCCCCAGTGATGTACTGGGCATAATAGTTTGTTGTTCGGCACTCCTTTTCCTGTAGTCCACAATCATCTCCTTTGTCTTGCTCACGCTGAGGGAGAGGTTGTTGTCTTGGCACCACATTGCCAGGTCACTGACCTCCCTATAGGCTGTCTCATCGTTGTCGGTGATCAGGCCTTACCACCGTTGTGTTGTCAGCAAACTTAATGATGGCGTTGGAGTCGTGCTTGGCCACACAGTCGTGGGTGAACAGGAAGTACAGGAAGGGACTAAGTACATACCTCTGAGGAGCCCCCGTGTTGAGGCCTACCCTTACCACCTGGAGGCGGCCCATCAAGAAGTCCAAGATCCAGTTGCAGAGGGAGGTGTTTAGTCCCATGGTCCTTAGCTTAGTGATGAGCTTTGTGGGCACTATGGTGTTGAACGCTGAGCTGTAGTCAATGAACAGCATTCTCACATAGGTGTTCCTTTTGTCCAGGTGGGAAAGGGCAGTGTGGAGTGCGATTGAGATTGCATCATCTGTGGATCTGTTGGGGTGGTATGCGAATTGGAGATGGTCTAGGATTTCCGGCATGATGGTGTTGATGTGAGCCATGACCAGCCTTACAAAGCACTTCATGGCTACGGATGTGAGTGCTATGGGGCTGTAGTAATTTAGGCAGGTTACCTTCACTTTCTTGGACACAGGGACTATGGTGGTCTGCTTGAAACATGTAGGTATTACAGACTTGGTAAGGGAGAGGTTGAAAATGTCAGTGAAGACACTTGCCAGTTGGTACGTGCATGCTCTGAGTACACGTCCTGGTAATCTGTCTGGCTTTGTGAATGGTGACGTGTTTAAAGGTCTTGCTCATATTGGCTACGGAGAGCATGATCACACAGTCGTCTGGAACAGCTGGTGCTCTCATGCATGCTTCTGTGTTGCTTGCCTCGACGTGAGATTAAAAGGCATTTAGCCCGTCTGTTAGGTTTGCGTCACTGGACAGCTCGTGGCTAGGTTTCCCTTTGTAGTCCGTAACAGTTTGCAAGTCCTGCCACATCTGACGAGCGTCAGAGTCGGTGTAGTAGGATTCAATCTTAGTCCTTTGTTGACRCTTTGCCTGTTTGATGGTTCGTCTGAGGGCGTAGCGGGATTTCTTATAAGCATCCGGATTAGAGTCCCGCTCCTTGAAAGCGGCAACTCTAGCATTTAGCTCGGTGCGGATGTTGCCTGTAATCTATTTCTTCTGGTTGGGATATGTACGTACGATCACTGTGGGGACTACGTCGTCGATGCACTTATTGATGAAGCTGGTGACTGAGGTGGTATACTCCTCAATGCCATTGGATGAATCCCAGAACATATTCCAGTCTGTGCTAGCAAAACAGTCCTGTAGAATACTCCTTTTTAATGAAGGGCATTCTAAAGCGTCTATTATTTCTCTACAACTCACGGTACATTTGCGTGGTAGAATTCAATGGATATTGTAAATTTTTACATGTTTTGTTTGAGGTTTTTTGAGGTTTTGAAACAAAAGCTGAATTGAACTATTGGTATTGTTGAATTCAGGGGCGCAACTTTTGTTCCCCCCCAGTTTTATCATTGGAATGTGATACAAAATGAGGCAAAGGTCTGCTTTAGGACCATGCGGATGCCTCTGAGCATCGTGTAGGCTGTTTGGAGTATTTATTAGATTCGATTGTGCCCCTGGCTGAATTCGATTTTCATAATAGCAAGCTAGGACTGATGGCTTGGTTAGCTAAACTAGCAGGTCTGTAGCCATCAACTAGCCGTCTAGTAAACTTGCTAGTGACTTCAGTGGATGTTGACACATTTCTACAGGCAGTATTGCCATGTTAGCGGTTTTCCCGACAAATTGGGCTACTTTGAAAACAATGTCGCGGGTGAAACTGTTTTGGCTGCGGGTTGCAGGTTTTTGGGCTATTTCTAAGTTGCACAGTGGCCAACATTGCATTTCTTTAAAAATATATATTTCACTGTGACCTGCTGCTGACTGTCAGGCAGTGAGGTAGGCTGTTGTTGAGTGAGTGGTGGGGATGGGTGTGCCTGTGTGCGCTGAGAGAGCATTACAGTTATTGTCCGAGTCACATGAGCGAGAGGAGAGAGAGCAGCACGTGTGGACGTTGTGACACATTTTTACCAGTTGTAGTTTGGCTCTTTAGATTGTCATTATGGAAACACCTATTTCCAACCCTATTTCCATAAAACATTAATACGCTAGAACTGATTCACATCAAGAAATAATGGAGACAACGCACTGGAAAACGACTTTGGGCACACTAGAACGCATTACATACATTCGCACTTAAATAAAACAGTCTCAAGCGAAGTGCTTTATGCATGCTCGGTTATTGGATCTCAGGGCTGCCCGAGTGGAAATTTGAAATGGAAGTTATTCAAATCAAATTATTTGTCACATACACGTGTTTAGCAGATGTTATTGTGGGTGTAGCGAAATGCTTGTGTTTCTAGCTCCAACAGTGCAGTAATATCTAAGAAGTAATATCTAACAATTTCACAACACTACACACAAATCTAAAGTAAAGGAATGAAAATAAGAATATATAAATATTTGGGCAAGCAATGTCAGAGTGGCAAAGACTAAGATACAGAAGAATAGGATACAGTACAGTTTATACATATGAGATTAGTAATGCAAAATATGTAAAAATTATTAAAGTGGCCAGTGATGAGTTCACGTCTATATACTGTAGGGCAGCAGCCTCTAATGTGCTATTTAACTATTTAACAGTCTGATGGCTTTGAGATAGAAGCTGTTTTTCAGTCTCTCGGTCCCAGCTTTGATGCACCTATACTCACCTCACCTGGATTATATCGGGGTGAACAGGCAGTGGTTTGGGTGGTTGTTCTCTTTGATTATCTTTTTGGCCTTCCTGTGACATCGGGTGCTATAGGTGTCCTGGAGGGCAGGTAGTTTTCCCCCGGTGATGCGTTGGACAGACTGCACCACCCTGCGGTTGCGGACGGTGCAGTTGCCGTACCAGGCGGTGATACTGCTCCCTCTGCTGTTTCCTGAAGTCCACGATCAGCTCCTTTATTTTGTTGACGTTGAGTGAGATGTTATTTCCCTGGCATCACACTCCCAAGGTCCTTACCTCCACCCTGTATGCTGTCTCGTCATTGTTGGTAATCAGGCCTACTACTGTTGTTTCGTCTGCAAACTTGATGATTGATTTGGAGTCGTGCGTGGCCACACAGTCATGGGTGAACAGGGAGTACAGGAGGGGGCTGAGAACGCATCCTTGTGGGGCCCCAGTGTTGAGGATCAGCGAAGTGGAGGTGTTGTTTCCTTTCACCACCTGGGGGCGGCCCATCAGGAAGTCCAGGACTCAGTTGGACAAGGTGGGGTTCAGACCCAGGGCCTCGAGCTTAATGAGCTTGGAAGGTACTATGGTGTTGAATACTGAGCTATAGTCAATTACCAGGATTACATAGGTATTCCTCTTGTCCAGATGGGATAGGGCAGTGTGCAGTGTGATGGCTATTGCATTGTCTGTGGATCTATTGGGGCGGTAAGCAAATTGAAGTGGGTCAAGGGTGTCAGGTAAGGTAGAGGTGATATGATCCTTGACTAGTCTCTTAAAGCACTTCATGATGACAGAAGTGAGTGCTCCGAGGCTATAGTCATTTAGTTCAGTAACCTTTGCTTTCTTGAGTACAGGAACAATGGTTGGACATCTTGAAGCATGTGGGGACAGCAGACTGGGATAGGGAGAGATTGAATATGTCCGTAAACACTTCAGCCAGGTGGTCTGCGCATGCTTTGAGGATGCGGCTAGGGATGCCGTATGGGCTGGCAGCCTTGCAAGGGTTAACACACTTAAATGTCTTACGTTGGCCACAGAAGGAGAGCCCACAGTCCTTGGTAGCAGGCTGCGTCGGTGGCACTGAGTTATCCTCAAAGAGGTCAAAGAAGGTGTTTTGCTAGTTCGAAAGCAAGACATTGGTGTCCGCGACTTGGCTGTAGATTGTCTGTAGACCCTGCCACATACATCTCGTGTCTGAGCCGTTGAATTGCGACTCCACTTTGTCTCTATACTGATGTTTTGCCTGTTTGCCTTACAGAGGGAATAAGTACACTGTTTGTATATTCCCAGTCACCTTGCAATGGTTAAATGCGATGGTTCGCGCTTTCAGTTTTGCGCGAATGTTGCCATCTATCCACAGTTTCTGGTTAGGGTAGGTTATAATAATCACAGTGGGTACAACATCTCCTACTCACTTCCTGATAAACTCAGTCACCGTATCAGTGTATTCGTCAATGTTATTCTCGGAGGCTACCCGAAACATATTCCCATCCGCGTGATCAAAACAATCTTGAAGCGTGGATTCCGATTGGTCAGACCAGCGTTGAATAGTCCTTAGCATATACTTCCTGTTTGAGTAGTTGCCAATAGGAAGGGAGGAGCAAAATGGAGACGTGATCAGATTCGGCATCCCGGAAGTTGGAGTAGCAGTGATCGAGTGTTTTAGCAGCGCAAGTAGTACAGTCAATGTGTTGATAGAACTTCTGTAGCATTTTTCTCATATGTGCTTTGTTAACTTCTTGACGCACGGATCCCTTTAGCGGGATCATTTTCATCAACAACCGCTGAATTGCAGAGYGCCAAATTCAAAAAAAAAATCTAMAAATATTTATATTCATGAAATCACAAGTGCAATATAGCAAAACACAGCTTAGCTTGTTGTTAATCCACCTGTCGTGTCAGATTTTGAAAATATGCTTTACAGCGAAAGCAATCCAAGCGTTTGTGAGTTTATCGATCACTTGACAAAACATTACAAACACCTAGCAGCAATGTAGATTGGTCACGAAAGTCAGAAAAGCAATCAAATGAATCGCTTACCTTTGATGATCTTCGGATGTTTGCACTCACGAGACTCCCAGTTACACAATAAATGTTCCTTTTGTTCGATAAAGATAATTTTTATATCAAAAAAACTCCATTTGTTTGGCGCGTTATGTTCAGTATTCCACAGCCTTAGGCAGGTCATCAAGGGTTGACGAAAATTCCAAATAGTACCCGTAAAGATCGTAGAAACATGTCAAACGTTTTTAATAATCAATCCTCAGGTTGTTTTTAACATAAATAATCGATAATATTTCAACCAGACTGTAAACTATTCAATATAAGAGAGAAAGAAAATGTCTAGCTAACAGTGTCGCGCGCATTAACTAATGGAAGGACATTCAGCTATCCACTGACGCGATTTGATAAATCTCACTCATTTTTCAGAATAAAAGCTTGAAACTATGTCTAAAGACTGTTCACACCCTGAGGAAGCCATAGGAATCTGGTTGATATCCCTTTAAATGGACGAAAGGCAGGCAATGGAACAGTGATTTTTCTAAATAAGAGTGCAGCTGGTGTTTTTAGATAGCTTGAAATCTATATTAGATCAAATCAAGACAGGAACTATTATTTTAGCAGGCAACCTAAATCACATTTGATAAGATTAACAGACGTAGTAATAAAAAAGACATTTAGAGAGCCTCCAAAGATGCTGAAAAATGTAATCTCTACAAATAATTACTATTCCCAACTACAAAATACTAGTCATTTTTTTTCTCAAAGTAAGAAAAGCTATTCAAGAATTTACCATTTTTATTTATTTACTGGATTCAAAAATGTTTGATATAGAGATATCATATCATTCTCTGGCATCATGCTTAATTACACCAAGAGAAAATAAATTTAGCGACAGAATTTGAGGAACGATCTTCTGGACCCGAATTTTATTAAATATGTCAACAAAATGTTTTTATTCTTTACCATCACAAATGTAGACATAGATGACAGAGAAAAGCCAACCCCCGATATAATTTGGGATGCCTTTAAGGCGAACTTTAGGGGAATGATAATCTCATCCTCTGATAAAGTTAAATATGATTTAGAAATTAAAAATAAAGAACATTTTAAATAACTTACTATCTTTACAAGGTAAAGATGAACATAAAATGTCTGAACTACTGCTGAACTACTGCTGAAGAGAGCCAGGTTAAACTCAAATAAAGCATACTACTTAATGACAAATAAACCTGGTAAATATCTCACAGCTCTCACAAAATGAATACATGCTAAACCAGTTATCATTTTAAAAGCGGTAATTCGAAACAACAATGCGATTAATGACCATTTTAAACGTTTCTATGAAAATGTATATAAATCAGAATTAAACGGTGGATGGACCTTCTTAGACTCAACAACTCTGAAGCAACTTTCAGAAGACAAAAACAAATATTATAAAGAACAGAAATCACTCAAGAAGAAATGTTAGATAGTGTTAAAACATTCACACAGGGAGAAGTACCAGGAATGGATGGCTTTCCCATAGAATTCTATTCAACATTTTGGGACAAAGTAGCCACCCTATTTACACAAATGGCAACACACATGTCACTTAATTCAGTACTTCCTAGTTCCATGTATCAAACAGTTATTTCATTTATATTAAATCCAGGAACATCTGGAGAGTCCCCTGCTTATTATAGACCCATAAATTGTGACAAAATAATTACAAAGCTTTTAAGCAATAKAATGGCAAAAGAATTACCAGACTTGATACATATCAAACAGGGTTTATTAAAAATAAACACTTACAAAAAAATATATTTAATACAATATATATAAAAAACGATTTATCAATAATGTCTGTTGATGCTGAAAAGGCTTTCAATCGTCTTGAATGGCTTTTTCCATTTAAAACTTTGGAAGCTTTCAACTTTCCAGCTAAAATAATACAATATAACAAAATATACACGAATAATAAATTATCTGATGAAATTGCTTTATAAAAGGGCACAAGACAGGGATGTCCTCTCTATGCCCTTGTGTTTGCACTGGCAATTGAACCGCTTGCAGAAAGAATTAGACAGGACTCAAATGTAACAGGAATCAGTATTGGTAAACATGAATATAAACTAAACTTATTTACAGAGGATCTCCTGATATATCTGACCAATACTGAAAACTCAGTGCCCCCTTATCAAAAATATTTTCAGAATACTCAAAAATCTTAGGTTATAAAATGTACGTGGAAAAAACAAAAAAATGGCAATAGGAAAAAGATTAACTCACGATTTACAGCAATCATTTAAGAAGACTACAAAATATATTAAATACTTGATGCTAAATTGTGAAAATAAACAACAAAAAGTATATAGATTACTTTATTCCATTACTCATTAATATGAAAGCAGATTTCATTAAATGGAACAATCTTCACAGAAATCTTACATGTAAAATAAACCTTTTTAGAATGGCATAGTTGCCAAAGTTTTTGTATCTATTTCCGGTAATACCAATTACCCACCGAAGACATTCTTTAAAAAAGTATACTCAGTCTTAACAGACTTTATATGGGCAAATAAAATTCATAGAATAAAAAGGAAAGTTTTACCACTTCCTGAGTCTGAGGGTGGTTTTAACCTTCCAGACTTGGAATTGTATCAACTCGCTACCCAAGGCTTTTACTTGCAAACTGTAGTTGAATGCACAAAAGAGAAATAATGGGTACATATTGAAGATGCGCATGCTCATCCCCTAAGTCTTTTTATGTGTCTATTTCATTGGATAAAGCTAAAAACATTAATTAACAACTTCATAGTTAAGAACATTATAACGATATGGAAGAAAATTAAAGGTATTCTACAAGAACCAATATCACTCCCTAAAAATACAACCCTATGGAACAATCCTTGAATTTTCAGAATTCACCAATAAATTGGCCCACATGGAAAGCTAAAGGCAGAAAACCCGTAATGACTTGGTAAAAGAAAATACAAATATTTCCATGGCAGAATTAAAAAACAATTTTGGACTGACCAATGTAGACATTTTTAAATACTGTACATGCAACTTAAAAGTTTAATGTCATGAAATTTGAACTGAAACCTTTTGGATCAGAGCAAATTTTGAGGGAATCCTATTTGACTCAGAAAAGGATACACATATAGTGCATTCAAAGTATTCACATCCCCTTTTTCCACATTTTGTTACTGTACGTTACAGCCTTATTCTGAAATGTATTAAATAAAAGTCCTCATCAATCTACACACAATACCCCATAATGACAAAGTGAAAACAGGTTTTTAGAAATGTTACATAAGTATTCAGACCCTTTGCTATGAGACTCGAAATTAAGCTCAGGTGCATCCTGTTTCCATTGATCATTCTTGAGATGTTTCTACAACTTAAAGTCCAACTGTGGGATATTCAATTGATTGGACACGATTTGGAAAGGCACACACACCTTTCTTTATAAGGTCCCACAGTTGACAGTGCATGTCAGAGCAAAAACCAAACCATGAGGTTGAAGGAACTATCTGTAGAGCTCCGAGACAGGATTGTGTCGAGGCACAGATCTGGGGAACGGTAGAACAGTGGCCTCCATTCCTAAATGGAAGAAGTTTGGGACCACCAAGACTCTTCCTAGAGCTGGGCGCCCGGCCAAACTGAGCAATCAGGGGAGAAGGGCAGTGAAGCATGGTGGTGGCAGCATCATGCTGTGGTAATGTTCTTCAGCATCAGGGACTGGGAGAATAGTCAGCATCGATGCAAAGATGAATGGAGTAAAATACAGAGAGATCCTTGATGAAAACCTGCTCCAGAGCGCTCAAGACCTCAGAATGGGGCGAAGGGTCACCTTCCAACAGGACAACGACTCTAAGCACACAGCCAAGACAACGCAGGAGTGGCTTCGGGACAAGTCTCTGAATGTCCTTGAGTGGCCCAGCCAGAGTCCGGACTTGAACCAGATCGAACATCTCTGGAGAGACCTGAAAATAGCTGTGCAGTGACGCTCCCCATCCAACCTGACAGAGCTTGAGAGGATCTGCAAAGAAGAATGGGAGAAACTCCCCAAATACCGGTGTGCCAAGCTTGTTGCGTCATGCCCAAGAAGACTCGAGGCTGTAATCACTGCCAAAGGTGCTTCAACAAAGTACTGAGTAAAGGGTCTGAATACTTATGTAAATGTAATATTTAATTTTTAATAAATGTGCAAACATTTCTAAAAACCTGTTTTTGCTTTGTCATTGTGGGGTAGTGTGTAGATTGATGAGGGGAAAAAACTATTTAATCAATTTTAGAATAAGGCTGTAATGTAACAAAATGTGGAAAAAGTCAAGGGGTCGGAATACTTTCCGAATGCACTGTATGATAGGTTATATATGTATACAAAACGTTGCACAAAACCTATCCAACTGACCATCTCTTAGGGAAAAAAATATAAACTATTAGAATGAAGACTTTAAAATAACTGATATAGGCACAAGATGTGTTGGAACATAACTAATGAAATGACAGTTAACGAAAATGTACGCGTAATACAGTATAAACGAACGTATAGAATGTATTATACAAGAGACAAAATGCACATTTTACATCACAACGTCAGAGTCACATCTTAAGTCTAAAACTAACAATAGTTCATGCATTCTGGGAGTAATATAAAGTCCAAAAGTTATGGGCGGAGTTAGAACGTTGTCTGTCAGAGGTTTTACAATATAATGTTATTTTAAGCCGTCTGTCTCCATATTTCAAGACATGGCATATGAGGGTGCAGTGAAATACCCAATGGAGTGGACCATACTTTTCTCGTCAATGATTTTGAAAAAACTTCTACTCAAAAACTGGAAATCAAATTATCCTCCATCACTACGACAGTGGGTGAATCAAACTTATTATTATTTAAATAGGCCTATTGGAAAGGTTTGGGCTACAGAGAAAAATAGAACAGTGCAATTTGAGTCAAATGGCATAGAGTGCTACAAGCACTGAAAAGTTACAGGGGATGAAGGGCAATGTGGTTAAGACATACGTGATGTAAACTCAGCAAAAAAAGAAACGTCCCTTTTTCAGGTCCCTGTCTTTCAAAGATAATTCTTAAAAATCCAAATAACTTCAGAGATCTTAATTGTAAAGGGTTTAAACACTGTTTCCCATGCTTGTTCAATGAACCATAAACAATTAATGAACAAGCACCTGTGGAACGGTCGTTAAGACACTAACAGCTTACAGACGGTAGGCAATTAAGGTCACAGTCACAACTTAGGACACTAAAGAGGCCTTTCTACTGACTCTGAAAAACACCAAAAGAAAGATGCCCAGCGTACCTGCTCATCTGTGTGAACGTGCCTTACAYGGAACACAAACTGGCTGCGCACGTGCGCCATTTATTTTGTCCCCCCTACACCAAAAGCGATCACGACAAGCAGGTTAAAATATCAAAACAAACCCTGAACCAATTACTTTAATTTGGGGATAAGTCGAAAAGCATTAAACATTTATGGCAATTTAGCTAGTTAGCTTGCTGTTGCTAGCTAATTTGTCCTGGGATAAAAACATTGAGTTATTTTACCTGAAATGCACAAGGTCCTCTACTTCAACAATTAATCCACACATAAAACGGTCAACCGAATCATTTCTAGTTATCTCTCCTCCTTCCAAGCTTTTTCATCTTTGAACTTATATGGTGATTGGCATCTAAACTTTCATAGTATTACTACGCCGACCRGCAAAACAGTTMATCTTTCAATTACCCACGTGGGTATAACCAATGAGGAGATGGCACGTGGGTACCTGCTTCAATAAACCAATGAGGAGATGGGAGAGGCAGGACTTGCAGCGCGATCTGCGTCAGAAATAGAAAGGACTTCTATTTTAGCCCTTGGCAACGCAGGCGCTCGTTGACGCGCGCAAGCAGTGTGGGTGCAATAACTGAATAACATAGATTCCTACATTTATTTTGCAACGCTCGCGCACGCGACGYGAGCGGTGTGGTCAGCCTGTTAGGCATGCTGCAAGGAGGCATGAGGACTGCAGATGTGGCCAGGGCAATAAATTGCAATGTCTGTACTGTGAGACATCTAAGACACGCTACAGGGAGACAGGACGGACAGCTGATCGTCCTTGCAATGGCAGACGACGTGTAACAACACCTGCACAGGATCGGTACATCCGATCATCACACCTGCGGGACAGGTACAGGATGGCAACAACTGCCCGAGTTACACCAGGAATGCACAATCCCTCAATCAGTGCTCCGCAATAGACTGAGAGAGACTGGACTGAGGGCATGTATGCCTGTTGTAAGGCAGGTCCTCACCAGACATCACCGGCAACAATGTCACCTATGGGCACAATCCCACCTACGCTGGAACAGACAGGACTGGCAAAAAGTGCTCTTCACTAACGAGTCGCGGTTTTGTCTCACCAGKGGCGATGGGCAGATTTGTGTTTATCGTCGAAGGAATGAGCATTACACTGAGGCCTGTACTCTGGAACGGGATTGATTTGGAGGTGGAGGGTCCGTCATGGTCTGGGGTGGTGTGTCACAGCATCATCGAATTGAACTTGTTGTCATTGCAGGTAACCTCAACGCTGTGCGTTACAGGGAAGACATCCTCCTCCCTCATGTGGTACCCTTCCTGCAGGCTCATCCTGACATGACCCTCCAGCATGACAATGCAACCAGTCATACTGCTCGTTCTGTGCGTGATTTCCTGCAAGACAGGAATGTCAGTGTTCTGCCATGGCCAGCGAAGAGCCCGGCTCTCAATCCCATTGAGCACGTCTGGGACCTGTTGAATCGGAGGGTGAGGTCTAGGGCCATTCCCCCAGAAACGTGCAGGTGCCTTGGTGGAAGAGTGGGGTAACATCTCACAGCAAGAACTGGCAAATCTGGTGCAGTCCATGAGGAGGAGATGCACTGCAGTACTTAATGCAGCTGGTGGCCACACCAGATACTGACTGTTACTTTTGATCCCCCCCTTTGTTCAGGGACACATTATTCAATTTCTGTTAGTCACATGTCTGTGGAACTTGTTAAGATTATGTCTCAGTTGTTGAATCTTGTTATGTTCATACAAATATTTACACATGTTAAGCTGAAAATAAACGCAGTTGACAGTGAGAGGACGTTTCTTTTTTTGCTGAGTTTATATGGTTGCGGTGGGAACATGTGGGTCTGAGCAGGTGTGATGTCATTGATATTGGTTGAATTTGTGTGTCTGTTGATTGTCTTTTGTTGTTGTTTGAGAAAGTAAAACATTTCTTAAATACACTACCAGTAAAGTTTGGACACATCTAATCATTCAAGGAATAATACATACGGAATCATATAGGAACCAAAAAAGCGTTAAACAAATCAAAATATATTTTATATTTGAGATTTTTCAAAGTAGCCACCCTTTGCCTTGATGACAGCTTTGCACACTCTTGGCATTCTCTCAACCATTTTCATGAGGTATTCACCTGGAATGCATTTCAATTAACAGGTGTGCCTTGTTAAAAGTTCATATTTGTGGAATTTCTTTCCATCTTAATGCGTTTGAGCCAAACAGTGACAAGGTAGGGGTGGTATACAGAAGATAGCCATATTTGGTAAAATATCAAGTCCATATTATGGCAAGAACAGCTCAAATAAGCAAATAGAAATGACAGTCAATTATTGCTTTAAGACATGAAAAATGTCAAGAACTTTGAAAGTTTCTTCAAGTGTAGTCGCAAAAACCATCAAGCGCTATGATGAAACTGTTTCTCATGAAGACTGCCACAGAAAAGGAARACCCAGAAAAGGAAGACCCTTGCAGCTTACGTATAAAATGGGCTGATGGTGAAGTAGACATACTTGGTATTCATATCACAAAAGATATAAATAAGCTCTCCACAATGAATTTCAATAGAAAACTTGTAAAAATAGACAAGATCCTGCAACCATGGAGAGGTAAATACCTGTCTATGGAAAAATTGCCCTGATTAACTCCTTAGTCTTATCTCAGTTTACTCACTTACTTTTGGCCCTGCCTACTCCTGATGATTCGTTTTTCAAATCATATGAGCAAAAAATATTTTGCTTTATCTGGGACGCTAAACCAGACAAAATAAAAAGAGCCTATCTATATAATGAATATGAATTGGGTGGGTTGAGATTACTAAATATAAAAGCACTAAACCTCTCTCTAAAAGCTTCACTCATTCAAAAGTTTTATTTGAACCCTAAATGGTTCTCAAGTAGATTAATAAGAAAAGCTCATCCATTGTTTAAAATTGCCTTTTTGCCTTTGTGCAGATTGCCATGTCTCATTTCGATTAATTGAAAATTATACTTTTTTCAAAGTATCTGTCTTTTTTAAACAAGCATTGCAGAGCTGGCTACAATTTCAATTTCATCCCCCTGAAAAGATAGAACAAATATTACAACAAATATTATGGCTGAACTCAAATGTGCTGGTTGATAAAATACCTGTATTTATGGGAAAATTGTATTTTGTTCTTAAATGATATTGTAAATTGTAATGGTAGAGTTATRTCCTTCAGAATTGTACGGGAAGGTCTGCTCAATCCAAGAGTACAAACAATTGATTACAACATTGCCCCAAAAATGGAGGAGGCGGGTGGCAGCGGGAGGAGGTAGGGAACTGGTCTGTCTGCCCAATATAAAGGATCAAAACTGGTGGAGGAATAAAAATAGCATAAATAGGAAAGTATACCAGTTTCATTTGAGGACCAGGATGTTGACAACTGTGCCATACAGATTGCAAAAATAGTTGGGAAGAGATTTTTGATATACCGATTCCATGGTACAGGGTGTATGAGTTGACATATACACACACTCATAACACAAACATGACATATACACACACTCTCTGTGGGAGGGGCAAAAAAGAGGGTGTATGAGTTGATATATAAAACAACCATGACATATACACACACTCTCATTAAAATAAACACATACAAGAACACACACATACATGTAATAGTGTCAGACATGCACACAAACATATAAAGTAAGCATTGCTGTTATGATTTCAGTTGTCCTTGATGTCCTTTGTTTTAAATGTATTAGTTTGTTTAAAAAAATTGCATTGTTGTTTGCTGTTTTCTTCTCTTTTCCTTTTTTCTCTTTAGTTCATTCTCATGGTTGTTGGTGCATTGGGGGGTTCTTGGGGGTGGGGAATATAATTAATTGTATTTTTTTTCCAGGGGGGGGGGCTGTGGGAGGGGCAAAAAGACTAAAAGACAGCTATTGGGGAACTGTGGGGTGATCTTGTAGGAATCGGGTTTCACAAGATGGTGATCGTGAAAAAGGAAACTATGACATATCACTATCATGCACACGCACCATCACACATAAGGATGGCTCTGTTGCGGAAAGACTGATACATGTTTGATAGTGTCTTGATGTTGTTTGTCCTTCATGTTCTAATACTTTAATGTTACCCCTTCCTTGTGTCTTTTGTAATAAATAATTATAAAAAATTTAAAAAGACCCAGTGTTACCTCTGCTGCAGAGGATAAGTTCATTAGAGTTAACTGCATCTCAGAAATTGCATCCCAAATAAATGCTTTACAGATTTCAAGTAACAGACACAACATCAACTGTTCAGAGGAGACTGCGTGAATCAGGCCTTCAATGGTAGAATTTCTGCAAAGAAACCATCACTAAAGGACACCAATAAGAAGAAGAGACTTGCTTGGGCCAAGAAACACAAGCAATGGACAATAGACTGGTGGAAATCTGTCCTTTGGTCTGATGAGTCGAAATTTGAGATTTTTGGTTCCAACCGCCATATCTTTGTGAGACGCCGAGTAGGTGAACGGATGATCTCCGCATGTGTGGTTCCCACCGTAGAGCACAGAGGTGTGATGGTGCTTTGCTGTTGACACTGTCAGTGATCTATTTGGAATTCAAAGCACACTTAACCAGCATGGCTGCCACAGCATTCTGCAGCGATACGCCTTCTCATCTGGTTTGCGCTTATTGGGACTATCATTTGTTTTTCAACAGGACAATGACCCAACACAACTCCAGGCTGTGTAAGAGCTAATTGATCAAGGAGAGTGATGGAGTGCTGCATCAGATGACCTGGCCTCCACAATCACCCGACCTCTACCCAATTGAGATGGTTTGGGATGAGTTGGATCTTAGAGTGAAGGAAAAGCAGCCAACAAGTGCTCAGCATATGTGGGAACTCCTTCAAGACTGTTGGAAAAGCATTCATCATGAAGCTGGTTGAGAGAATGCCAAAGAGCGTGCAAAGCAAAGGCAAAGGGTGGCTACTTTGAAGAACCTAAAATATATTTTGATTAGTTTAACACTTTTTTGGTTACTACATGATTCCATATGTGTTGTTTAATAGTTTTGATGTCTTCACTATTATTCTACAATGTAGAAAATTATAAAATAAAGAAAAACCCTTTAATGAGTAGTTGTGTCCAAACTTTTGACTGGTACTGTATATTTAAGTTATGATGGGCAAGATTGTGATTTATTGCAGCAGTTTTTGTGACAAAACCATCATAGTGTTGAAAATGCAATTAAAACCCATTTCACTTTTTATTTTTATGTGCACYACGTCATCAGGCACAGCCTTTTATCTGCAACAAGTCTGTTTGATGGAAACACTTTTGTTGGGAAAATGTGCATATTGTAAAATAAAAAAACGTATTTTCATTAATTTATTCATACTATTTCATCCTTCCACAAGATATGGTCCCGACATAAATCTAGGGTTGCTACCCAAGCCGGTTGGTCGTTCATTCTGTTGGTTCGTTTGCCAGCGACGCGACCCAGTCGTTCAGTCTTTTCGTTCTGTATTTATGGACGCGACCCAGTCGTTCGTTCTAAATGTTCCATTGCCATACTGTCTGGCAACATTCTTATCACTTGCTTGCTAGCTAGCCAACTACGGCTAACTTACAGTTACGTCAAACATTAAACAGAATAACAGGAGCTGCATTTGCATAAACTGTTTTCTAGTGACAATTATTTGGATACATGCATAACAATGAGCTAATGATGAGCGAATTTTGCCTGGCATAAAAAAATCTGCTCAGGACAGTTGCTCAGATGAGCTAGCCAACAACACAGCTAACACAATTACTTCAAACACTGAATCTGTAAAGACTGCAAACTTGGTGCACTTCGTTTCGTTTGACTTTTTTWAAATTTACATTTCTTTGCATATATCCATAAAAATTATGCCAGCTGATTCATGATTTCGACTGGCTGAGAAACGCTGCCTGCCTGTCTCGTCCCCTACACATGCATTACTATGGGACAGCTAGAAATAGAATTTGAATATTTAAACAATGTTGCAAATTTCGGAAAGACAGACAGCAAGGTTTATACAAATCTCGGCTGTTGAAATCTCCAATTCGCATACCGCCCCAACAGATCTACAGATGACGCAATCTCAATCGCACTCCACACTGCCCTTTCACACCTGGACAAAAGGAACACCTATGTGAGAATGCTGTTAATTGACTACAGCTCAGCATTCAAAACCATACTGCCCACAAAGCTCATCACTAAGCTAAGGACCCTGGAACCAAACACCTTCCTCTGCAACTGGATCTTTGACTTCCTGACAGGCCGCCCCCAGGTTGTAAGGGTAGGCAACAACACATCTGCCACGCTGATCCTCAACACTGGGGGCCCTCATGGGTGCTTAGTCCCCCCCTGTACTCCCTGTTCAACCACAACTGTGTGGCAAAGCAAAACTCCAACACCATCATTAAGTTTTCTGATGACACAACAGTGGTAAGGCCTGATCACCGACAATGATGAGATAGCCTATAGGGAGGTCAGAGACCTGGCAGTGTGGTGCCAGGACAACAACCTCTCCCTCAACGTGAGCAAGACAAAGGAGATGATCGTGGACTACAGGAAAAGTGGAGACGGTCGAGAGTTTCAAGTTCCTTGGTGTCCACATCACCAACAAACGATCATAGTCCAAACACACCAAGACAGTTGTGATGAGGGCACGACAAAACCTTTTCCCCCTCAGGAGACTGAAAAGATTTGGCATGGGTCCCCAGATCCTCAAAAGTTCTACAGCTGCACCATTGAGGGTATCCTGACCAGTTGCATCACCGCCTGGTATGGCAACTGCTCGGCATCTGACCGTAAGGCGCTAGAGTGTAGTGCGTACGGCCCAGTACATCACTGGGGCCAAGCTTCCTGACATCAAGGACCTATATACTAGGCGTGTCAGAGGAAGGCCAAAAAATTGTCAAAGACTCCAGTCACCCAAGTCATAGACTGTTCTCTCTTCTACTGCCCAGCAAGCGTTACCAGAGCACCAAGTCTAGGACTAAAAGGCTCCTTAACAGCTTCTATCCCCAAGCCATAAGACTGCTAAACAACTAAACTAATCAAACGGCCACCCAGACTATTTACATTGACCCCACCCTTGTTTTTACACTGCTGCTACTCGCTGTTTACCATCTATGCATAGTCACTTTACAAATTCTCTCAACTAACCTGTACCCCCGCACATTGACTCTGTACCAGTACCCCCTGTATAAAGCCTCGTTATTGTTAAGTACATTTGTCTTACTTTTTGATTGATTTTTACTTTAGTTTATTTAGTCAATATTTTATTACCTCCATTTCTTGAACTGCATTGTTGGTTAAAGGGCTTGTAAGTAAGCATTTAACGGTAAGGTCTACACCGGTTGTATTCGCCGCATGTGACAAATAAAATTTGATTTAAATGTTATTCGAAAATAAAATGGGAGATAATGTCTAGATGGCTGGGTTGATGAAAGTGGATTGCAGTGTCCTTGTACAGGTTTTGATCTACTCTGTGTTCTATGGGTCCCAAATGGCACTCTTTCCCCTATATAGTGCACTACAGTACATTTGACCTCATAGTGCACTACATAATGAATATGGTGCCATTTGGGACAGACCTAGCTGCAAACTATGAAAATAAGACATCACCCTTTTTTTTCTCTCTTGCGTTTAGCAAGAGAGACCGCTTGTGTTCCCTGTATTTACCCTGCATACACTTTCAATTAATATTCAGTAATTTCTTCCAATATTCCTGGGAAGCAAACCACCACAGTTATGGCATTATGTTAGTTATCCAATATGACCCTGATAACTTCTTGTTCAAACCATATCTGTGCAAACAAGATTTTATTGTGACTCAAATACATTCACAAGACAGCTCATAAGATAAATTGGCTCATTTAAATATACAAAATGTACACAGACTCACATCACACAAATGACATGTTTGTGCCCTCTTTCGAGATATCAATAGCATGATGGGATAGTCATTTAAATAAATAATAAACATAAATGTCCCTCGTAGAATAATTGTTCACAAACAGGTGCATTAACATGGATCGGAGTGTTAATGGATTATACATGGACCATTATGAGCATAATCATCAACCAATCTAATACTCAATTCAAGTGCTGTGGGCCCTATATTCCACCTGTTTACCTCATTTAGCTTCAGCTAAACCTGTCGCTGGCTTCCTCCTTAAAGTTGTGACTAACCAGAGTCCTTGACTGAGAGCCTAACTCAGCCCCAACCCCTAACAACCCACTCATCCCAGACTCCGCCTCCCCCTGAAAGTCTGCCTGCTCCACTTTCACCTGCCCGCCCTGTGAGAGAAACCCCTCCCCGAACCCATAAGCATAACCATCGTCCATGTTGGCAGCCGCTCTGGTGTTACTACTGGCAGCAGCGCCATCACAGCTGGCGGCCAGTCTCTCACAGCGGGCCTGGTGGCGCAGGAAACTGTCCCTCCAGATGACCTTCTTCCCACACAGGCCACACTCATAAGGCCGCAGCCCACCATGGGTCTTCAGGTGCTTGGTCAAGTGGTGCTTCATCTTGAAGCTCTTGGTGCACACAGGGCAGGCGAAGGGCCGCAGGTTGAGGTGCTGCATCTTGACGTGGCGGTCACGCATGCTCTTCAGGGTGTAGGCCTTCCCACAGTGGCAGAAGTGCACTTTGCCCGTGTAAGGGGCCCCAGCAAGGGAGAGGGAGGAGGAAGAGGGGATGGGGGGTGAGGAGGAAGGGGGGAATGGAGCAGGGGATGGGGACAGGTGGCAGCTGGAGGTTGGGGTACCATCACCATGGGTCATTTCTGCCCCAGAGGGCCAGTTCAACTCTTGGGCGCCCAGGATAAAGTCATTGTTATCAGGAGAGTCAGGTACTAAGGGTCTCTGAGAAACTTGCCCAGTGCCATCCTCAATCTCATCATAGGTGCCCCTTCCAAAAGCACCATCTGCAAATCGGCCAAAGTCCACTTCCTCCTCATCTTCTTCATCGTCTTCTCTTCTGTAGTATTCCTCTCCAGCTTGCGGCCTAGCTACTTGCTGAGACCAGGGACCGGCCTGCCACTGCATCCGGGATGAGGGTGTAGGAGCTGGGCAGGAAGGGCCAGGAATCACATCATCTGGATCCACAACATGGGGAGAAGTCAGGGCTGAGCTTCTCCCCAGCGGTCTTTCCTCTTTCTTCTGCAGCTCCCCTGAGCTCTTTTTCCCCTCTGGCTGTCCTCCCTCTTCAACTTGGTGTACACTAGTGTGGAAGTCTCCTGGAGAAATACAAAACAGAGAGMTGTACAATGTACAAAGGACATACACGTAGATAATTATATAATGGTACTCTATTTAAGGTGCAGGGATGTGTGCTTATCACATATTGGTGCTGATCATCTCATAAATAGGAGACAACTGTTTAAAATTATCAGCAGTTGAAACAATAAAGCATATTCCCTTCCCCGGTTTCGGTAATTAGCTGATGGATGGGGTTAGATAAATGTAACCACTCTCAAAAAACACAACATAGCTATGGGTGCATCCATGATTTAAAAATTATAGCCTCAACATGGTTAAAACTACAAAAAGAAAGGAGGACCAAGGCACTCTTCATATAATTAATTAAAATGCCTTTATTTGTATGGCATGTTCAATAGAAACAAAGTTTTAAAAATCCAACGCGTTTCGGCTGCATGGCCTTCGTCGGGGAGTACAAAGAAATTATACAATGTCCTCTTTTGAACAGCTTTTCCAATTAGCCCTAATTTGAAGAGGGAGTGGTTACAAAATTGATGGGACACAACCTAGTAAGCAATACTATACACATTAAAAAGTGAAATACTGTAGCTATGTTATCATAAAAATACAAATCCAAGCTAGAAGTATCAGAACACTTAGAAAGGTAGTTCTAACCTTTAAAATATGACTGGGAGAAGTGTCTAGAATAAGAAAGCAATATATTCCATAGTACACTAGAACACAGCAAAACATGAACAACAGTCTAAACATAGCTGAGGGCAATTGAGCAAACTGTCCACTAGATGAMAGCAAATGGACCTATCACGACCTTACAGGAAGGGTGAGAAATCCATATCTTAATTTAAACCAGGGTACTTAGTGGCCTGTAGTTTGTAAATCCAAAAACTTTCCCTTTGGTTTAACTGTTTAAGACGGTCCCCTTTTCTAATAGAGGCCGGAACATGATCAATACCCATAGCTTGTAGGGAGGCAGGGTTGCCATGGTGTAAGGACTTGTAGTGCCTTGCCATGGGGTAGTCTTCATTGCCTACCCGTATGGCGTACCTGTGTTCCGCTAAGCGGTCTTGAAGGTGTCACTTTGTCTGTCCAATGTAGAACACCTTGCACTGTAGGCAATGAAGACTACCCCATGGCAAGGCACTACAAGTCTTTACACCGTAAAACAAGCTTATATTTGGGGTTCTGAGGGGTTACGACAGTTGAAATAAGCTCATGTGGCATTTATAAGGTATATTCTTCAAGAATCAAATGGGTACATATCATTAATTTATAAGTCCAAAMATTTATGTAGCAACTGCAGAATGCCCATTTGAGAGAGAGACTTTTATAAACAACCAACCCAGGCATATCAATCGCCAAGTCCGGTTTACATTTCACATTCTAGGAGTACATACCAGAGTTTCCTCTCCGCTCAGGCATCTCCCTCTTCTCCTCTTCCCCCATTTCTTCATTTGCTTCAATCCCTCTTTCAGTCCCTCTCTTCTCCTGAGGCTCTTCCCCAAAGCCCCCTCCACTTCCTCTATCCCTGCCATGGAGTTTCTCAGCACTTGGTGGCACTGCCCTCTGTCTCAGTCTAGCTCGCAGTCTCAACGCCTCACCAGGAATCCCCCCATGCCTGGTGTGGCTATGGTCCAGTCCTCTCCCATCATGATGGCTTAGGGGGCTGGCTTTGCTGTGGCTGGACATCCACACCTCCTCACAGCTGGAGTAGTCACTCTCCCCGGCAGGGTGGTAGTCCAGGTGTGAGTCAGCTAGGTGCTGGGCAGGCATGGATATGACTTGCTGGGGTGAGGACCTGGGGCGGCTCCACCTGGGGAACTGCTGGGGCCTCCTCCACGTGGCCAATGGAGGCAGAGAATTCTGCTCCTGGCCATAGGGCCTCCTCTCCTTACCTTTCCCCTCTCTCTCCATGTATAGGCAGTCGGTGCTGCTTGGGGACTGCTGCCTTGAGGAGGCACCGTGGTGTGTGGCAGCTGCAGCATCCCCAGGGTTGCATTCTGCTGGGGGTCGAGGTCTCTTCAGGATCTCTGTACACTTGTCAACAATATGCCACATCTGGAGGAAGCTGGCTACAGTCACGTAGTTGACAATGTCATCACGCACTATGCTCAGTTGGCCGGTGTAGGCTGAACTCAGGACACTCTCAAAGGCCACAGGATCCATGACAGAGGGCAGAGACACTGTCGTCACATTCTTCAGCAACACCTGATGAAAGTGATAACAAAAAAATTGGATTTCACAATAGAGGTCCACAAGGCTCCACCTGTAGCCGAATATCTGAGACGGGATCTGAGCGGGTCCGGATCCAGAATTCGAAATAATGTCACGGGTCTGATAGGATTGTCACGGGTATGTGTAATTTTAACTGACTTGTCCGGAAGAACCCATATAGATGGAACGCGACTGCTGCAGTAGAGCGAGAGAGAAATATTATTTATGCTGCTGCTCTTTGCTTTTCACAAGAGTGGCGAGTGTAGCTTGTTGTTGGCCAATCATAAGTCATCAAAGCAACAACAAGCTACAGTCAGAGCCTTCCTGTGGGGCAAAAGGAGATAGGCTACAATGACCAAGAGCCAACAGGTAGGCTACTACTTTATATTCTGAATGGAGTTGTTGTTTGTAACTGTGTAGGACGAGAAAGCGCATGCAGCCGCCATTAGCCTAACTAGCTTCTCCCGGTTTGATGCAGTCAAGACAGGTATTATGTAATCATATTCGATGATAAATAACCTAGCTAGGGCAACTAATAGTCTATTATAGCATGAGTCGCCTTGGTTAGTTGCGGTCTCTCGTCTCTCCCTCCCTCCTCCATTTGTCACTCACACTCAGTAGCCCACACACACAGAGAGAGAGAGAGAGCATGGCCCCTGCTAGAGCTTCACCTCTATCTACCTCAATTTATTAGCTCCGGTTACTACAGTAGCTTAAAAATGGACTTTTCTGCTGCTTCCCTCACTTGATCTGTTGTACTCAGGTCCATTTGGAACGGGTCTCTATATTGTAGAAAATGATTTATGTATATCGGGTCCGGATGGGAAATACCAGATCTATTTCGGAACGGGTCCAACTTCAGATAGACAACTTTCACAACAAATCACAAGTTTGTGTAGGCTTAAAAATGTGGGCGGGAATTGTGCTAGGGCAACAAACGGATAAGGCAGTGACGTAAGAAAGACAGATCTCCCCATCCCTGCCTTTTCCTCTATGCCAAACTGACCTTGTTAATGAACAGAGGTGTAAGCCAGAACATTGGTACAATGTGTCAACCCAAGAAAGACTACTAGTACACACACGCATATAAACACAGACAGACAAACCTGATCGTGAAAGTATGGCGAGGAGGCAGCCAGCACACAGCGGTGGGCCCTGAACACCTGTCCCTGCACCTGGATGGAGAGGTCACAGAGCCGTCCTTCTTCCCGCTGTCGATTTAGGCTGTCCAAAACTGCTGCACGCACACCGGGGAAGCATACTTGAACCATCGGGCCAGCAGGGGCACCAGAGACTATGCTAATGCAGCCCTGATCCATTGAGCCTAAAGCCAGGGAAGAAGAAAATTGTGTTAACTAGCTAGCAGTAAAGGTTAGTGCTGTCTGGAAATCCTTGGGACGTCCCTACCCAAAACCTTAATTTGTGATGGGGGGGGGGGGATAAATCGATACCTTTACATATCAGGATATTATTTTTCTGCTAGTTGGCACAACTCCAGTATTTTTCCTTCATAGCTTGTTCTCCATCTTCGTTTTAAATAGGTAGCCAATTTGTTTTCAGCACTTTTYCCCCCATGACTCATCAAAACTTTCTCATAGCTCTTTCTTGTCCCTCTGTAGCCCAATATTGGACTAAAAGAGCCTAACGTTACTCCCAGGGAACGTGCAGGGCCCAGGGACCCTGCACGTTCCGTTTGTCTCTGGAAGCCAAAAACAGCCAAATAATCTATTTAAAATGTGAATCGATTCTCAATTTCAGTACGGTTCTCTAATTTCATATCACACCAAAATAATTTCAACAAATGCAAAACACACACTTTACACTCTTTTACCTCAGATGCGACCAACAGTATTTTTCAGTGACAACAAGTTTGTGCCATCTGTCTTCCGTTTAATAACCACAGGTAGTCCACACGGTCTTACTCTGCTTTCCATAGACAAGCGCTGTAACATGGAAATATGGCCGTGTGGGAACCCTAAGCCTACTTTTTCTTCTTCGATGAGGTTTAATGACGGTTGGCATCCAATAAATGTTGGATTACTGCCACCTTCTAGATAATCCCTTTATACTTTGCTTGAAAATAAAAATGTTAAATCAACAAATACCCTACCATCTAATCCACCACCCTACTCCACTATTTAAATATATCTAGCTCTACCTCAGGCCAACAGCCTGAAAGGATAGGACACCACCACTCAACACACCCTGTAACTCTGATGTCAAGTCTCGCACACCCAAATAGCTCTCTGCAGCTGCCACCACAACCTCAACCATCCCTGCAGTACAGTTGATAACCATTGCTATAAAATGCAAAAAAATCAAAATCTTACTGAAGCATATATTACTTGTTGGCCTATCCCTCTGTACTGGTACAGATCTACTACTCCTCTCAGGATCCCTCCCCCTTGACCCATTTTCCACCACTTTCTTCACTGCCTCAGCATACGACAACTTCTGCAATACTCTAACACTGGAAACCTCAACCTGCCTCTCTCGCACAGGACAATTCTGATCCCGAGCCCCATGGGCACCCCTACAATTAACAAATACCACTACTTTCCCCAATGCTACACATTCCTTTGTCTCATGTCCTTCTGCACACTTCTYACACCTAGGAACCTCCCTCCTACACACTGCTGCCACTTGCCCATAAGCTTGACACCTGTAACAACGTAATGTTGTCAGCACAAAAGCTTGTACAATATCACTTGAAGTATACAGTGCCTTCGGAAAGTAATCAGACCCATTGACTTTTCACATTGTTACGTTGACTTATTCTAAAATGGATTAAATAAAACTATTTCCTCAATCTACACACAATAGCCCATAATGACGAAGCGAAAACAGGTTTTTAGAAATGTTAGAAATTTATTAAAATCAGAAAACATAAATACCTTATTTACATAGGTATTAAGACCCTTTGCTATGAGACTCAAAATTGAGCTCAGGTGCATCTTGTTTCCAGTGATCATCCTTAACACGTTTCTCCAACTTGTTTGGAGTCCATGTCCAATCAATTGAATTTACCACAGGTGATTTGGAAAGGCACACACACACCTGTCTATATAAGGTCCCACAGTTGACAGTGCATGTCAGATCAAAAACCAAGCCATGAGGTCAAAGGAATTGTCCGTAGAGCTTCGAGACAGGAATGTCGAGGCACAAATCTGGGGAAGGGTACCAAAACATTTCTGCAGCATTGAAGGTCCCCAAGAGAACCGTGGCCCTGATCATTCTTAAAAATGGAAGAAGTTAGGAACCACCAAGACTCTTCCTAGAGCTGGCCACCTGGCCAAACTGAGCAATCGGGGGAGAAGGGCCTTGGTCAGGGAGGTGACCAAGAACCTGATGGTCACTGACAGAGCTCCAGAGTTCTACTGTGGAGATGGGAGAACCTTCCAGAAGGAGAACCATCTCTGCAGCATTCCACCAAATCAGGCCTTTATGGTAGAGTGGCCAGAAGGAAGCCACTACTCAGCAAAAAGGCACATGACAGCCCGCTTGGAGCTTGCCAAAAGGCACCTAAGGACTCTGACCATGAGAAACAAGATTCTCTGGTCTGATGAAACCAAGATTGAACTCTTTGGCCTGAATGCAAAGCATCACGTGTGGAGGAAACCCGGCACCATCCCTACGGTGAAGCACGGTGGTGTCAGCATCATGCTGTTGGGATKTTTATTAGCGGCAGGCACTGGGAGACTAGTCAGGATCGAGGTAAAAGATGAACGGAGCAAAGAACAGAGCTTGTGGCGACCTTCCAAGCTTGTGGCGTCATACCAAGAAGACTCAAGGCTGTAATCGCTACCAAAGGTGCTTCAACAAAGTATTAGGGTCTGAATACTTAGATTTAAAATATATATATATATAAATAAATAAATTGTATATATAGAAATGAATTAACAAACAAACATTTAAAAAAGTTTTTGCTTTGTCTACATGGGGTATTGTGTGTATATTGATAAAGGAAAAGAGTATTTCATACATTTTAGAATAAATCTGTAACCTAACAAAATGTGGAAAAGGCCATGGGGTCTGAATACTTTCCAGAGGCAGTGTATAACCTAAACATCACTTTGTCGGGCAAAGACTCAACATTAAAACTCAAAAGAACAGATCTACGGCTCTTCTGTTTCACCACTCACGCCACCCTGTCAGCGTCGCGACGAGCATCACAAACACAGGGAATCTTCCCCTTCAATTGGTCAACGTTCACATTTCCACTACCACAGGATTCACTCCTTTAAATAGCACCCTTGTCTTGAGAGCAAAACAATTAATATCTCAAATAAAATGTTATTGGTCACATACACATGGTTAGCAGATGTTAATGCGAGTGAAATGCATGTGCTTCTAGTTCTGACTATGCAGTAAAATCTAAGCAATCTAACATTCACAAGAACTACCTTATACACACACAAATGTAAAGGGATGAATAAGAATATGTACATATAAACATATGGATGAGCGATGGCGTGCGGCAGAGGCAAGATGCAGTACATGGTGTAGAATACAGTTGAAGTCGGAAGTTTACATACACCTTAGCTAAATACATTTAAACTCAGATTTTCACAATTCCTGACATTTAATCCTAGTAAAAATTCCCTCTCTTAGGTCAGTTAGGATCACCACTTTATTTTAAGAATGTGGAATGTCAGAATAATAGTAGAGAGAATTATTTATTTAAGCTTTTATTTCTTTCATCACATTCCCAGTGGGTCAGAAGTTTACATGCACTCAATTAGTATTTGGTAGCATTGCCTTTAAATTGTTTAACTTGGGTCAAACGTTTCGGGTAGCCTTCCACAAGCTTCCCACAATAAGTTGGGTGAATTTTGGCCCATTCCTCCTGACAGAGCTGGTGTAACTAAGTCAGGTTTGTAGGCCTCCTTGCTCATACACGCTTTTTCAGTTCTGCCCACACATTTTCTATGGGATTGAGGTCAAGGCTTTGTGATGGCCACACCAATACCTTGACTTTGTAGTCCTTAAGCCATTTTGCCACAACTTTGGAAGTAAGCTTGGGGTCATTGTCCATTTGGAAGACCCATTTGCGACCAAGCTTTACCTTTGTGACTGATGTCTTGCTTCAATATATCCACATAATTTTCCTTTCTCATGATGCTATCTATTTTGTGAAGTGCACCAGTCCCTCCTGCAGCAAAGCACCCCCACAACATGATGCTTCCACCCCTGTGCTTCACGGTTGGGATTGTGTTCTTCAGCTTGCAAGCCTCCCCCTTTTTCCTCCAAACATAATGATGGTCATTACGGCCAAACAGTTCTATTTTTGTTTCATCAGACCAGAGGACATTTCTCCAAAAAGTACGATCTTTGTCCCCATGTGCAGTTGCAAACCGTAGTCTGGCTTTTTTAATGGTGGTTTTGGAGCAGTGGCTTCTTCCTTGCCGAGTGGCCGTTCAGCTTATGTCGATATAGGACTCGTTTTACTGTGGATATAGATACTTTTGTACCCGTTTCCTCCAGCATCTTCACAAAGTCCTTTGTTGTTGTTCTGGGATTGATTTGCACTTTTGGCACCAAAGTATGTTCATCTCTAGGAGACAGAACGCATCTCCTTCCTGAGCAGTATGACTGCTGCGTGGTCCCATGGTGTTTATACTTGCGTACCATTGTTTGTACAGATGAACGTGGTACCTTCAGGCGTTTGGAAATTGCTCCCAAGGATGAACCAGACTTGTGGAGGTCTACAATTATTCTTCTGAGGTCTTGGCTGATTTCTTTTGATTTTCACATGATGTCAAGCAAAGAGGCACTGAGTTTGAAGATAAGCCTTGAAATACATCCACAGGTACACCTCCAATTGACTCAAATGATGTCAATTAGCCTATCGGATGCTTCTGAAGTCATGACAATTTTCTGGGATTGTCCAAGCTGTTTAAAGGCAGTCAACTTAGTGCATGTAAACTTCTGACCCACTGGAATTGTGATACAGTGAAATAATCTGTCTGTAAACAATTGTTTACATTGGTTATACCCATGTGGGTATAACCAATGAGGAGATGGCACGTGGGTATCTGCTTCTACAAACCAATGAGATGGGAGGCAGGACTTGCACAGCGTTCAGTGTCACAATTAGAACTGACTTCTATTTTAGCGCTTGGCAACGCAGACACTCGTTGGTGCGCACAAGCAGTGTGGGTGCAATAATTGAATAACATGTATGTTTTAATTTATTTTGCAATACACGCGATGCGAGCAGTGTTGTCAGCATGTGAGGTATAAAACGCACTGTAGGTCACCACAACGTGTACACAGGCGAACTGTTAGAGCGCTCACCAAGTAGCCGTAACCTTGTTAATAATTAGTTACCTGAGGTAAGCCTACAAGGTTAAGCAGAACAATGGGAAGGGAATATATCGTTCGGGAAGGCGAGTTGGTGCCACGGTGCTCTATAGAACTAATAGGGGCTGGCAGGGTGAACATTAACCTAAAATAAGGCGTTTTTTCGCGATTACTTAAACACTACGGCAAACAGCTGGGACAAATAGTACGAAACTGGGCTCAATGGCGGATGCAATGAACTCGTTTCTATTAGAAAAAAATACCTTTTTAGAAATGTCATGTGCCCAGCCTATCTGCGGCTGATATAGTGAGCAATATGTTTGGAACATCGAATCGCATAAAGAAATCGTGAGAATCACAATACATATCGCATCGGAACTTAACTAAGTATCGTGATAATATCGAGGTCCCTGGCAATTCCCAGCCCAAACATTTACCTTTTTAAATGACAACTTCAATGGGGTAGGGACGTCCCAAGGATCCCTGATAGCAAGGACCTAGCAGTTAGCTACCTTTGCTTTTTAGCTAGTCCGCTAACTTCTAGCTAGTTATCTAAGCTGTGAATATATAGTTAGCTAGCAGTCGGACTATGGTGGTGGAGGATAATTTACCCAATATTGTATTGACCTAGTGCCTTCAATATTCCTAGGTTAACGATAATCTTATATGTAGTGGGGATGTATCTAACTATATTAGCTAGCTAACTACAACAGGAAAGGGTTGAAGGGACTAACGTTATATATACGCAGCCCTAACCGTACCGCCATTCATTGCCAGTCTGATATTATAACTAGGAATAGTGAACATCAGAAATACCGAACATTGGCTAGTTTGCTTGTCCATTCACCTCAGTGCGCTCAACTCGTAGTCAGTAGCTAGTCAGGCTAACAGTAGCGAAATCAGTACAAAACAAAATGTGCAATTCCACAATAGCTTTAGCTAGATAATTACCTCTGTTTTAAGGTTCTCAAAGCGAAACGAGTCTTCAAAATATGCCAGCAATTTCAGCTAAAGCACATTCTATGCAGCATTGTTCAATCACCCCGTCCTCGTTTGGTAAAGCACACTCGACAGTTCCATCATGGGTGTGAGAACTTGTCTGTGACTGTGCCCATAGAGCTACCAACCACGGCTAACTCATGGAACTACTAAAATCATCTACGCATCTATCCCTCGTTATTTATTGTCTCCTAGATCCTTGAATGAGTAGGTGTGTACAAACGTATGTCTGATACTATACGTGTGAATGTACAATACCAGTCACATATTTGGACACACCTACTCGTTCAAGGTGTTTTCTTTATTTGTACATCATAACTATGAAATAACACATGGAATCATGTAGTAACCTAAAAGGTGTCAAATCAATCAAAATATATTTTAGATACTTCAAAGTAGCCACCATTCGCCTTGATGACAGCTTTGCACACTCTTGGCATTCTCTCAACCAGCTTCACCTGGAATGCTTTTCCAACAGCCTTGAAGGAGTTCCCAAATATGCTGAGCACTTGTTGGATGTTTTTCCTTCACTCTGCGGTCCAACTCATCCCAAACCACCTCAATTGGGTTGAGGTCAGGTGATTGTGGAGGCCAGGTCATCTGATGCAGCGCTCCATCACTCTCCTTGGTCAAATATCCCTTACACAGCCTGGAGGTGTGTTGAGTCATTGTCCTGTTGAAAAACAAATGATAGTCCCATTAAGCACAAACCAGATGGGATGGCGTATCGCTGCAGAATGCTGTGGTAGCCATGCTGGTTAAGTGTGCCTTGAATTCTAAATAAATCACAGACAGTGTCACCAGCAAAGCACCATCACACTTCCTCCATGCGTCACGTTGGGAACYACACAGAGATCATCCGTTCACCTACTCTGCGTCTCACAAATACACAATGGTTGGAACCAAAAATCTCACATTTGGACTCATCAGCCCAAAGGACAGATTTCCACCGGTCTAATGTCCATTGCTTGTGTTTCTTGGCCCAAGCAAGTCTATTCTTATTGGTGTCCTTTAGTAATGGTTTCATCATAGCGCTTGATGGTTTTTGCAATTGCACTTGAAGAAACTTCCAAAGTTCTTGAAAGTTTCCGGATTGACTGACTTTCATGTCTTAAAGTAATGATGGACTGTCGTTTCTCTTTGCTTATTTGAGCTGTTCTAGCCATAATCTGGATTTGGTCTTTTACCAAATAGTGCTATCCTCTGTATACCAGCCCTACCTTGTCACAACACAACTGATTGGCTCAAATGCATTAAGAAGGAAAGAAATTCCACAAATTAACATTTAACAAGGCACACCTGTTATTTGAAATGCATTCCAGGTGACTACCTCATTAAGCTGGTTGAGAGAATGCCAAGAGTGTGCAAAGCTGTCATCAAGGCAAAGGGTGGCTACTCAAATCTCAAATATATTTTGATTAGTTTAACACTTTTTGGTTCCTACATGATTCCATATGTGTTATTTCATAGTTTTCATGTCTTCACTATTGTTCTACAATGTAGAAAATAGTACAAATAAAGAAAAATGATGATCTCGCCGTGATCTCGCCATCACGGTTGACAACTCCATTGTGTCCTCCTCCCAGAGCGCTAAGAACCTTGGCGTGATCCTGGACAACACCCTGTCGTTCTCAACTAACATCAAGGCGGTGGCCCGTTCCTGTAGGTTCATGCTCTACAACATYCGCAGAGTACGACCCTGCCTCACACAGGAAGCGGCACAGGTCTAACCAGGCAACTTGTCATCTCCCCGTCTGGATTACTGCAACTCGCTGTTGGCTGGGCTCCCTGCCTGTGCCATTAAACCCCTACAACTCATCCAGAACGCCGCAGCCCGTCTGGTGTTCAACCTTCCCAAGTTCTCTCACGTCACCCCGCTCCTCCGCTCTCTCCACTGGCTTCCAGTTGAAGCTCGCATCCGCTACAAGACCATGGTGCTTGCCTACGGAGCTGTGAGGGGAACGGCACCTCAGTACCTCCAGGCTCTGATCAGGCCCTACACCCAAACAAGGGCACTGCGTTCATCCACCTCTGGCCTGCTCGCCTCCCTACCACTGAGGAAGTACAGTTCCCGCTCAGCCCAGTCAAAACTGTTCGCTGCTCTGGCCCCCCAATGGTGGAACAAACTCCCTCACGACGCCAGGACAGCGGAGTCAATCACCACCTTCCGGAGACACCTGAAACCCCACCTCTTTAAGGAATACCTAGGATAGGATAAAGTAATCCTTCTCACCCCCCCCCCCCCCCTTAAAAGATTTAGATGCACTATTGTAAAGTGGCTGTTCCACTGGATGTCATAAGGTGAATGCACCAATTTGTAAGTCGTTTGGGATAAGAGCGTCTGCTAAATGACTTAAATGTAAATGTAAATGTAAAAACCCTTGAATGAGTAGGTGTGTCCAAACTTTTGACTGGTACTGTATATATTTTATTTATAAAAAAAAAAAAGCAAATGTGAATGCAATACTCAAGTTCTGTTCACAAAATTATCACGAGATAGCTAGCTACCTAGCTTGGTTAGCAAACGTTAGCTAGCTATCTAAGTTTAGCGAGCTACAAATAGTTAGATAGATGGGTAATGGAGCATATTTAGGGTATTAAACAGGGGAAAGAGTCTTAGAAGTGGTTTTATATTATATATACAGCGGCTTGCGAAAGTATTCATCCCCCTTGGCATTTTTCCTATTTTGTTGCCTTACAACCTGAAATTAAAATGGATTTTTGGGGGTTTGTATCATATGATTTACACAACATGCCTACCACTTTGAAGATGCAAAATATTTTTATTGTGAAACAAACAAGAAATAAGACAAAAGAACTGAAAACTTGAGCGTGCATAACTATTCACCCCCCCAAAGTCAATACTTTGTAGAGCCACCTTTAGAAGCACCTTCAGCTGCAAGTCTCTTGGGGTATGTCTATATAAGATTGGAACATCTAGCCACTGGGATTTTTGCCCATTCTTCAAGGCAAAACTGCTCCAGCTCCTTCAAGTTTGATGGGTTTTGCTGGTGTACAGCAATATTTAAGTCATACCACAGATTCTCAATTGGATTGAGATCTGGGCTTTGACTAGGCCATTCAAAGACATTTAAATGTTTCCCCTTAAACCACTCAAGTGTTGCTTTAGCAGTATGCTTAGGGTCATTGTCCTGCTGGAAGGTGAACCTCCGTCCCAGTCTCAAATCTCTGGAAGACTGAAACAGGTTTCCCTCAAGAATTTCTCTGTATTTAGCGCCATCCATCATTCCTTAAATTCTGACCGTTTCCCAGTCCCTGCCGATGAAACACATCCCCACAGCATGATGCTGCCACCAACATACTTCACTGTGTGGATGGTGTTCTCGGGGTGATGAGAGGTGTTGGGTTTGCGCCAGAATAGCGTTTTCCTTGATGGCAAAAAAGCTCAATTTTAGTCTCATTTGACCAGAGTACCTTCTTCCATATGTTTGGGGAGTCTCCCACATGCCTTTTGGCTAACACCAAACGCGTTTGCTTATTTTTCTTTCTTTAAGCAATGGCTTTTTTTCTGGCCACTCTTCCGTAAATCCCAGCTCCTTGGAGTGTACAGCTTCAAGTGGTCCTATGGACAGATACTCCAATCTCCGCTGTGGACCAAACGTGTTTGCTTATTTTTTTCTTTAAGCAATGGCTTTTTTCTGGCCACTCTTCCGTAAAGCCCAGCTCCTTGGAGTGTACGGCTTAAAGTGGTCCTATGGACAGATACTCCAATCTCCGCTGTGGAGCTTTGCAGCACCTTCAGGGTTATCTTTGGTCTCTTTGTTACCTCTCTGATTAATGCCCTTCTTGCCTGGTCCGTGAGTTTCGGTGGGCGGCCCTCTCATGGCAGGTTTGTTGTGGTGCCATATTCTTTCCATTTTTAAAAATGGATTTAATGGTTCTCTGTGGGATGTTCAAAGTTTCTGATATTTTTTTATAACCTAACTCTGATCTGTACTTCTCCACAACTTCATCCCTGACCTGTTTTGAGAGCTCCTTGGTCTTCATAGTGCCTCTTGCTTGGTGGTGCCCCATGCTTAGTGGTGTTGCAGACTCTGGGAACTTTCAGAACAGGTGTATATATACTGAGATCATGTGACAGATCATGTGACACTTAGATTGCGCACAGGTGGACTTTATTTAACTAATTATATGACTTCTGAAGGTAATTGTTTGCACCAGATCTTATTTAGGGGCTTCATAGCAAAGGGCTGAATACATTTGCACGCATCGTTTTCTGTTTTTTTGTTGTTGAATTATTTGAAACTGAAGTTATTTTTTACATTTCACTTCACCTCACCAATATAGGCTATTTTGTGTATGTCCATTACATGAAATCCAAATGAAAATCCATTTAAATTACAGGTTGAAATGCAACAAAATAGGAAAAATGCCAAGGGGGTGAATACTTTTGCAAGGCACTGTACCTCCTCCATTGTCCATACATTCACACAAACACACACTCACACACCAAAGGATTGAGATAGCCTGGTTTGGTTATCTTGTTCTATTTAGGTGTAGTCGCTCACCTCTCTCTCTGTCATTGTAAAGTGTGTGTGCCCGGGCTGTGTTCAGTAGATAACAACATTGTCGAAAGTTCAGATATAAATTCATTGTCTAGATATTATCTATGTGTGTTTCTGCCAGGCAGGTCTAGCAAGTGATCACATCATCTCTATTCATTAAATTAGACCTACTACTATCTTCAACGTGTGCATTGTCATTCATCTGAACTGAAACCTGTTGATGCAGTTCTTTATTTATGCTCTTTATTGAAGCTGGGTTGTATTCATTAGAGCACACAACATAATAAAACGTGTTTCCAAAAAACAAAAACAAAAAAGCATTTGATATTGCACAAGTTCAGATAATATTATTACGTGTTGTGCCTTCTAAACATTACCCTGTCCTTTACTGACTTATTTTCTGTCCGTCTCTGGCCTGTTGTTATTGTTGTATTGACGATGTTGTCTTCTGTTCTTATTTCCCCAGTGGCCTGGCTGCTTTGGGCTGGTGTTAAGACAATTATGTTCTCAATGTTCATAAACTGAACTTCAATTAACTTCTCAGTCTGCAACCCAGAATTTGTAAGATACTGGTTGAAATGAAAACAGACAGAGGCCTAGCCTACAATAGTAAAATGTGTATTCACGAGAACGTTCTGAAGTCCACAATACAAAGACATCCATTTTATAGCGGCGCACATACTTCCACACAAACAGTAGGTATCCTACACACATACTGTTCCACTACCCAGCCGACAAAGATTAGGGAGACCGTGTGAATCACTCCCTGTCCTCCCCCAAGATTAGGAAAAGCGTGAGAAGTACTCCCTGCCCTCTCCCAAATCTCTGTGGCCCCTAGCCAAGGTCGGCACCGAATTTTGCTTAGACAGTCTGTGTTTAAGATACTATAGAGCAGGGGTGTCAAACTCATTCCACGGAGGGCCTAGTGTCTGCAGGTTTTTGGTTTTTCCTTTCAATAAAGCCCTAGACAACCAGGTGTGGGGAGTTCCTAACTAATTAGTGATGTTAATTCATCAATCAAGTACAAGGGAGGAGCGAAAACCCGCAGACACTCGGCCCCCCGTGGAATGAGTTTGACACCTGTGCTATAGAGACATATTGTACAGATATATTGTTTTACCCTAATTCTGACTAAAACTACACACATMATTTATTATAATTTTACTAACTAAAACTACACACATCATTGATAATAATTTTACGATTCTAATCAATTTCATACAATTATATGGTTTCAGGGTGGAATATTCGAATCTTTCATTTAAACATATAAATTCCATTCACAGCTGGGCTACCCTATAATGACAAAGCAAATACATTTTTTTAATTTTTTTTTTGCTAATTTATTAAATATAAAACACTTAAATGTCACATTTTCGAATACTCAGTTTAGCCAGACGGCCAGCTCTAGAAAGACTCTTGGTGGTCCCAAACTTCTTCAATTTAAGAATTATGGGGGCCACTGTGTTCTTGAGGACCTTCAATGCTGCAGAATTATTTTGGTATCTTACCCCAGATCTGTGCCTCGACACAATCCTGTCTCAGCGCTCTACGGACAATTCCTTCGACCTCATGGCTTGGTTTTTGCTCTGATATGCACTCTCAACTGTGGGACCTTGAATAGACAGGTGTGTGCCTTTCCAAATCATGTCCAATCAATTGAATTTACCACAGGTGGACATTTCAAGGATGATCAATGGAAACAGGATGCACTTGAGCTCAATTTCGAGTCTCATAGCAAAGTGTCTGAATACTTATGTAAATTAGGTATTTCTGTATTTTATTTTTAATACATTTTTGCTTTGTCATTTTGGTTTATTGTGTGTAGATTGATGAAGATAAAAAAAACGATTTAATCAATTATAGAATAAGGCTGTAACGTAATAAAATGTGCAAAAAGTTGTTAGGTTCTAATTTTTCAGAGTAAATAACTCACAGACACTAGAGAAGCTTAACCAAGTTTAATTCTTCCCAAAGTGTCGACACAGCTGTATTCAGACGAAGACATGTTTCCACCATTACAAGTATATATACTCCACTTTAGACACTCTTCCTTCTCTCCAATCCTTACATCTTATGGTTCGACAGGAAGAGGATAATAGGATAATAAAACATAATTTTTCCCTTCAGGGGATCTGACCTGACCTCAACCCCTCCTTCGCCTAATCCACAGATGTCCACCCACTTCCCATATAGCAATCCTGTGACATCCTCCCGTCCACCCAACAGATTCCAAAGCCATCTGTCTTTCTACAGAGAACCATTAACTTCTGATGTAAAAACCAGTATCTTACACTCCTTTATATGTTCAAAGTTTTATCCCCGGATCGAAGTCAAGGTGTTGTCGTGGAACATCGTCTCAGAAATATAACACTCGTAAGAACTTGTGAAATCAAATAGACTTTTTAATACAATTGTATAGCAAGCCGGAATGCCCCGCGGAACACCCCAATTTCCCAGAACCCTAGCTCTTATATTTATACACACATAGTATTATGTCCATCCCTTATGCAAATGAAATTTCTTTTCTTAAGTCATTCGCCACCATTATCTTTTAGTTCAAGCTTCCTGCTTGTTCACGCCCAATAACGCCCATATCTGCTTTCAGTTAGATTATAATGGTGGCCGGACCCTCTATCTTAGTGTGTCAGCAGATTCTGTGTCTCTTCCTTTCATTAATGTGTCAATGTACTCTTTGTTTAGTTTGCCTTTATTGGAATCAGCAGATTCTGCCCTATAGGCCTTCTTTTTAGAAGCAGCTGACTATGGGTCCCTCTATCTTTAGTGTGTCAGCATANGTTTGCCTTTATTGGAATCAGCAGATTCTGCCCTATAGGCCTTCTTTTTAGAAGCAGCTGACTATGGGTCCCTCTATCTTTAGTGTGTCAGCATAATGTGTCAATGTACTCTTTGTTTTGTTCTCCCCTATCCTTAGTGTGTCCAGTTGTCTTAGGCGCCTATGTGTCTCCCTGTCTTCCTGTGGTCTGTTTTTAATGTTCAGCTGTCCTATACATCTATGTGCTGTCCTATACGTCTCATTTACTCCTACAAATCCCTCCTCTGTGGCTAATTAGCCACATAAATTATACAAATATGACTTTGGGATAGTAAATGAGAATACCTATGAAGGACAAGAAAATACAAAAACAGAGTAAAGCATATAAACCAACTGGACCAAACATCTCCAAATGATTAATACTAAAATAGGAGTAAAAGATCCAATTAGAAACATTAATGAAAACCTAACTAGACCAAACATCTCTAGTAATTCATAAGAGTAAAAGATCTAATTTGGTATAGAACTAATAAAACTTAATATATTACATTTTTGATGAAGCATGAGTATGTAGGTACCTAGCCTTGCCTGAGGTTATCTCAGTTATGTAAAAATTAAAAATAAAAATAAAAATAATACAATGAGTATAATAATAAATTGAATATGAGAAAATTAAAAATTAAATAAAATAATACAATACCCAGAGCCAATAACCCTCCTCCCAGCATAATAGCCATCCTAGCAAACATAGCTCCCCACTTTCCCAATGCTCGATCCAACCAATCCCAAACATAACACAAACTCCACCCTTCTCCGCTAAGAGCCAATTGAGAGCCTGTCTATTTTGCCAAGTCATTTTACTGGTAGCCTGTACCTGTTCCCCCAATGCTGTTAGGGCCGAGTCAGTATAGTTAATGAATCTCTGTTGGTTATAATATATATAATTAATCCACTCTAAGTTTATATTTGGTGTTATCCACAAAAATATAGATTCAAATCCTGATTTAACTTCATCTCTTGCCTTGAACTCCCGAGGTACACCTCTAGGCTGTCCAATTGCATCAAGGTATACCCCAGGGTCTTTCTCATACGCCCTTTTAACTCTAGGATTAACATAGTCATCGTGGGGTGCTTTAATGATGGTAACCTGTTGAATTGCTCTAACTAAGGCACAAAGACCAATCCATTCATTAGGCAATACATTCAACAATTTGTTTTTTCCACACATCCAGAAACTATCCGCAATACCTCTGTCCTGATTCTTTAGCATAGTGAGAGACTGTGCAACCTGAGTTATTTTACCACACAACCCTTTTCTATTCATTATCAACCCTTTATCATTATTTCTACGAACTCCCGCAGTCTCTAGCACCCAAATAGTATCACATTCTACAGTGGTGTTTCCTACATCAATTCCTTCGGTGTTATGGCTGTAAAAACATTCATATTTTCCTTTAACCACAGTACTTCTGTCTAATTGAGGTCCATTTAATTCGGTTCTAATGTTATAGGCAGCACAATCATTGTCTCCCAGCATRGTCTCATTCAACATATTTTTACCCCTAGTGCTTACCCAGAGCAATCCTAYATTCTATGTCACACAAGGGAATAGAATACTTTCTATTGGTACAATGGCCATTTTTCCAACTTACACAGTTTTTAAATGATGCCGGTTCAGAGACTATTAAAAGATCAGACAAAGGTGATTTTCTACACAAAATACAATTGTCCATTCTGTGTTTGTTTGCCATATACTTAGCCCATTCCAGGAAGGGTGGTGCTTCCTCTCCGCACTCGTTGAGGTGCATGTCATCAGCCCGGTAACACTGTATCGGTCCCACGCATCAGGTCTCCAATGCGCATTCATAGCCCAGTGCGTCCTGTGCTAGCTTCCCGCACTTGCCGGGCTGGAGTGAGGATCCAGTCAGGAAGGGTGGTGCTTCCTCTCCGCACTCGTTCTGAGGTGCATGTCATCAGCCCGGTACCACCTGTACCGGTCCCACGCATCAGGTCTCCAGTGCGCCTCCACAGTCCAGTACGTCTTGTGCCTCCTCTCCGCACTCGCCCTGAGGTGCGTGTCTCAGCCCGGTACACCAGTTCCGGCACCACGCATCAGGCCTCCAGTGCGCTTCCCACAGTCCAGTACGGCCTGTGCCTCTTCCCCGCACTCGCCCTGAGGTGTGTGTCCTCAGCCCGGTACCACCAGTTCAGGCACCACGCATCAGGCCTCCAGTGCGCTTCCACAGTCCAGTACGGCCTGTGCCTCTTCCCCGCACTCGCCCTGAGGTGCGTGTCCTCAGCCGGTACCACCAGTTCCGGCACCACGCATCAGGCTTCGAGTGCGCCTCCACAGTCCAGAGCTTCCGGCGACAGTTCCAGTCCAGAGCTTCCGGCGACAGTACCCAGTCCAGAGCTTCCGCGACAGTTCCCAGTCCAGAGCTTCCGGCGACAGTTCCAATCCAGAGCTTCCGGCGACAGTTCCCAGTCCAGACTTCCGGCGACAGTTCCCAGTCCAGAGCTTCCGGCGACAGTTCCAGTCCAGAGCTTCCGGCACAGTTCAGTCCAGAGCTTCCGGCGAAGTTCCCAATCCAGAGCTTCCGGCGACAGTTCCCAGTCCAGAGCTTCCGGCGACAGTTCCAGTCCAGAGCTTCCGGCGACAGTTCCCAGTCCAGAGCTTCCGGCGACAGTTCCCAGTCCAGAGCTTCCGGCGACGTTTCACAGTCCGTAACCTCCGGCGACGGGCCACAGTCCGGAACCTCCAACGACGGTCCACAGTCCGGAACCTCCACCGACGGTCCACAGATGGTCCACAGTTCGGAACCTCCACCGACGGTCCAGATGGTCCACAGTTCGGAACTTCCAGCGACGGTCCCCAGTCCGGGGTCTCCGGCGACGGTCCCCAGCCCAAGGTCTACGGCGACGGTCCCCAGCCCGGGGTTTCCGGCGACGGTCCCGCAGCCGGGGTTTCCGGCGACGGTCCCCCAGCCCAGGGTCTACGGCGACGGTCCCCAGCCCGGGGTTTCCGGCGACGGTCCCCAGCCCGAGGTTTCAAGAAATACTGTCTGTACTTATATAGAGTAGGCTTTGATAGGAGAAATTAAGTGATGTGACAAATGAATTATAATCTGGGAAAGGGGATTAGCTCTACCTTGAAAAAATAGTAAATAAAAGTGTGTATAACAGAAGTGGAGTATTTAGGAAAATAAATAAATAAATAGTGGCATGAAAACAAAAATGATTGTTTCTCCCTAGCATAGAGGGATTAAAAGCCATGGAGTCACTGAAAGAAGCGCACATTAGTTCTACCGAATTCGGATTGATAATGAAAAACTGGATAATGGAGGACGCTATTACCTGGTAACAGGATAAATAGATTAAGGGAGGCACAGTCGCATGGGACCAAAATGTGAAGCTCGATTTGCAGGCGTTCTGATGTCAACATTCTATCATCAGAAATACATTACGATGAAGTACAAATGTGGTTCCTCTCGACCTCGCAGACGTGCGGGTGATTAGCAGAACTATTGAAAATATCTAAGAACAATAAGAAAATAGCTCTCTGTTTGGATATAGGTATATCGGGTATGGGGAAAAATTAGTGTAAGGTGACACTAGAACTTAGTGCGGTAGCAGGAAATGCCGCTTATAAGAGTTTGTATCCTTGTCAAAATAAACAAACAATTAATTGGGTTGAGGTTAGTGAGAATGGATTTTAACTTGGCGGTGTATAGTCTCTGATGCGAACAATGAGTGTTTCATAGAGATTACAGTTTTATATGTGGTCAAGAAGAAGTATTAGATCACGTTTGACTTGACATCTAGTAGAGTATCAGATGGATTTTTAATTGTTAGACATTCTATACCGTCATTCTCTGAAAACTGTTAAGACGTTTATGGAATAAAAACTATTTGCTGATTAAAAGGTAACATTGTGAATATTAACGATATGTAATACTTTCTTTTCCAGAAAAAAAGGGTTAATCTTCTCTGGTCAAAAATGTCATTGGAGACTGGCATTACTGTGGAAGCAGTTCTTAAAGTCAGTTGCTTTAAAAATAAAAATATCTGGATAGGGCTAAAAAAAAAAAAAAAAAAAAAATGGAGTTCTGGATAAGTGAGTCCAGTCCCTTTTGTGTTATTGGCCTATGGTTCACTAGTAGTACACCATGTACCGGGAATGAATATGCATTAGTAGATTTATGTAAGGGTTTTTTTCCAATTCAGTTTCAAATTGGGTATGCAGAAGGATGGAAATGTTTTTTAAAAAATTTATTTAAGTTGTTCCTAAAGAAAGGGGAGTGGAAAATATTAATGGTGTCAAAATGCCCTGAATCTAAAAGAATTTCCTGTGAAGACTGATCACCTTTACTAGAATTTGTCTGAACAGGTGGGATTTAATTATAAAATGAATTAAAAGACACCAGAACTCTATTCAAAATGTATAATTATTTGAAAATCTATTATGTCCCCTGGGAAAATTATGAAGAGATGTACTCTTAAATTGAATAAGTTATTCAAATAGGTTTATTTTTAATTTTTATTTTGATATAACATGGGTTTCATAGGTAAAATTTTCAGTTCCTTGGGGTTATGGTCTTTGGGTAAATACACAAATGTGCTTTGTTCATTCTCTGCATATAAAAATGTGATGAAAGTTACTCCAAAGGGTTTTATTGGAGTGTTGGGTCTCTGTGAGGGTTTTTGTTGATAATACATAATCTGTAATTCATCTGAGGAGATCACCAGTAGAATAAGGGAGTTATGCATGGAAGGTGACGTCAGAATGCTTTAAGGCATGGGAGAGAATATCACCAACAAGTGGGTGTGGAGCTCAAACCCACCCTAAACCGACTGAAATAGTGAGGGACAACTGTGTCTGATGACCTGTTGAACTGTATCTAAAAAATAGACAATGCCTGAAATGATAGTGGGCCAGGGAAGAATAATGACCTAAAGGAATTGGGGTACTGACTTTTTAATTACCAGGCCACTCGTGAGAGAACAAACTGAGACAAAAGGGCTATTGGAAAATAGATAATACTGGTAATTAAAGTGTTTTAGTATTAAAATGTTAATTATTAAGGGGGGAATGAATGTTTTTGCCCAAATTGAATAGGATAAGGTCAAATTTGTAGTTAAAGTAACACTAATGCACTGTTATCCTGAATATTGGTTATAAAAACTGTTATTAAGAACTGTTTGTTATTTGGATATGAACTGTTTTTAAAGTTAATAGCCTAGGGGAAAGCTCTGGAAACTAATCCTGAGACCAAGGTGGTTGACATAAGCTTACAGGAATAATTAGATTAAGAGTTTTTGTTTATTTGTTTTATAATGTCAATTGGAATGATAAAATGTAATAATATAATTGAATAAAAAGGTAGTCTGTTGTGCGCGATGATACCAAGGATTGAAGAAGAAAGAGACCAACAAATTAAATTGGCATATGAATAAAAAGGATGGACGTTTTCCCCCAGGTTTAATTACATTACAAATAGTGGTAATATTGAAAAAATGTTTTGCAATTATTATAATTTTTATTTTCTCTTTTCTTGTTTGGGTCAATTTATTTTTGTTTTGTGAGGAAACATAGGTTGTGAATATGTTCCTAAGGAGGGAATGATATCTTTTTAATTGATTAGAAAAGATTTGAGAATGTTTAAGTATGTATCAACATGGTGTCGACGTTCCTGACTCTGTTTTCTGTTGTTTTGTAATGTGTGTGATGTCAGGGCGTGAGTTTTTGGGTGGGCATTCTATGTTGTGTGTTCTTCTATGGTTGGTTTAGGGTTGCCTGGCTATGGGCTCTTTAATTAGAGGAGGTGTTTTTGGCGTTCCCTTAATTAGGAGTCATATTTAGGTAGGTTGTTTCACTGTGTTCGTTGTGGTGGTTGTTACGCTGTCTCTGTGTTTGTGTTCTGCACCAGATAGGTCTTGTATCGGTTTTGCACGTTTATTTTTTGTTATTTTGGTAAGTTGGTTTGTAGTGTTCAACTTGTCTTATAATTAAACATGTTGAGCACTGGCGTTACGCCTGCATTTTGGCCTCTCCTTCACCCCAGGAAGAAACCTTTACACAATGGCTGTTATCGTTAGAAAACTGTGACTACATTGGGAATATGAAGGGGCTCATGAAATGAAGGTAATGTAAGTGGAAGGGGTGTTTATTTCTAGAAACTATTATAAAAGAGAGATAATTTCACAGAAAGGAAGACAGCGCTGTTGTTAAAATATAGGACATTCTAGTAAATAGAACAAGTTTACATATCCTAAATTATGGTAAAAATAATAAGTGGTGGCATTTTGAAACACTAGAGCAAAAGTTTAAGAAACTTAATGAACTTAGTTTTGTTAGGATTGGAATTATTCATTCCACTGAAGACACTTGACTGATTACAATGTATTTTACACAGTTGCTGTAGGGAATATTTGACTATCATTATGAAATATTTCTGTGGCGGAGGCCAGGTATTAAAGGCAAGAATGTTTACATAGGGCTGTTATTAAAAAATTAAGATTTAGTGATCTTGCTATAGAAGAAAGTCTGTTGTCAAGGAAATAACCCATGTGTTTAGTGTGCTATGTCCTCAGGAAAATAAAACAAGCCAGAAATGGCAGGGCTTGGGCTGCATTCTGGAAGACTGAGTGTACATTCAAGATACACGCAGGCTGGGGTATACTTCTTACACAACGCAGTGGTAAAGATCTTCATGTCTCTCTTTGGTGGGGCATAGTCTCACGAGACAGTAAGGTCCAGCTGAATAATGGTGAGCTTGAAAACACCATGACAAAGAGACGTGGAATCAGAGAAGAGAGAGAGAGAGACTAGATTCCAGCTATAGACATACTGGGGTTGAGTTGGAGGCTACTTGTTCATTTTTTAATAATCATGTGAAAAAGAAGTAGATTGATAGGATATCTATACTCTAAACAAACATGTTAAAGAAATTGATATGAGAAGCATTACAGTGTTGAATTAAATTAC
>NC_036869.1:25111991-25145167 GCF_002910315.2 Salvelinus sp. IW2-2015 | reverse complement strand
ACTGTTGACAAACTCTGAATGATCTACCTCAAGACACAAACATCTGTATAAGGACTAGAACTAGATATCGTATCAGAATCAGAACACTCAAGGACAGCACACGGAGAATAGAAGTAGTGAAGACACGAGAGTGCTATGGACTGACTGGATCCTCACTCCAGCCCGGCAAGTGCGGGAAGCTAGCACAGGACGCACTGGGCTATGAATGCGCACTGGAGACCTGATGCGTGGGACCAGTACAGGTGACACCGGGCTGATGACACGCACCTCAGCACGCCCGCTCTGCAGCGCTCTCAATGCTAGCACCTCTCTCCGGAATCTTGCGTCGAACTCCTCATCCGACTCCCTGACTGGCTCTGGTTCACTCCTCGGCTCCGCCAACTGCTCCATGTGCCCCCCCCCAAAAAAATTATTGGGGTTTCTGTGGCCTACCTCGTTGGTATAACTCCTCGTAATATCGCCGTTCCGCTTTCGCTGCCTCTATTTCCTCCTTCGGAAGGCGATACTCCCCAGCCTGCGTCCAGGGTCCTGCTCCATCCAAAATCTCCTCCCAGGTCCATTCCTCCTGAACACGCTGCTTGGTCCATTTATGGTGGGTTCTTCTGTCACGTTCGCCGTATGAATCGGACAAAGGCGCCGCGTTGTATGCATACATTCTATTTATTAAAGAATGAACACAGAACAAACTAACAAAAATAACAAAATGAAACGTGAAGCTATATGAATAGTACAGCCAGGCAACTAAACATAGAACAAGAACCCACAAACACAAAAGGGAAATTTGGCTACCTAAATATGATCCCCAATCAGAGACAACGATAAACAGCTGCCTCTGATTGGGAACCATATCAGGCCACCATAGACATACAAATTCCTAGACCTACAAAACCCCTAGACATACAAAAACCCTAGACAATACAAAAACTAGCAAACTTCACACCCTGACCTAACCAAAATATAAAGAAAACAGAGATATCTAAGGTCAGAGCGTGACAGCATCTCAATCGGGTTGAGGTCAGGACTGACTGGGCCATTCCAGAAGGCACATTTTCTTCTGTTCAAGCCATTCTGTTGTTGATTTACTTCTGTCTTTTGGGTTGTTGTCCTGTTGCATCACCTAACTTCTGTTGAGCTTCTATTGGTGGACAGATTCTCCTGCAAAATGTCTTGATAGATATATATTTGTACCTTTATTTAACTAGGCAAGTCAGTTAAGAACAAATTCTTATTTACAATGACATATGGGTTATGGGAACATATGGGAACAGTGGGTTAACAGCCTTGTTCAGTGGGTTAATTGCCTTGTTCAGGGGCAGAATGACATATTTTTACCTTGTCAGCTCAGGGATTCGATCTAGCAACCTTTCGGTTACTGGCCCAACACTCTAACCACTAGGCTACCTGCCACCTTTGGACCACAAGAGATGGTCCAAAGGGTATGCTACACATGTGTCCAGGCTATTCAGCACCCCTGGTACAGTGCACCCGCATGCACATACACATACAAGCACACACCTTCTTGCACATATTCTTGTGCCCCCCAACAGAGCCTGGCCCTCATGTCTCTCTCCCTCGCTCAGGTTTGCTGGAGACACAGCCCTGGATAAAAACATACATGAGTCTGTCAGTGCCCAGATAAATAACTTTTGTGAGCTTTATGGTGCAAAATAGCATTTTACAATAAGGGTCCCTTTACAAGGGGTTTATAATTAGTTTATTCATGTTTAATGAATCATTTATAAATGGGTACGTCTCTAATGGGAATATGTTTGGTCCTGCAGCAAGCGTTTAATGCCACAGCGGTGGTCCGTCACACACGAGGCATCTCTAGCTGGGACCATGTCAGGAGGTGACCACCCTGCTCAGCCACTGCAGAAGTGGCTCCCAGCCAGACCACCCTGCCCAGCCCCTGTAGAAGCCAGCTGCTGCTGCCTGAGGCTGAGGAGGAACACACAGGTCAGTGGCTCACAGCACCACATATTAGGATGACATGTAGTGGAATAACAAAACAAGTCTCTCACTTACTAAAACTATGATAGTTCTCACTCACTAAAATGTAAATCTTTTAGTAAAGAGCCTTGATTTCCAAGATCACAGTGTGTCTGGTCCTGAAATCTCCCTCTCCCTCTGTTTCAGAGTCTCCCGTTGAGGGTGGCTGCTCCCAGAGTGCTAACCGGCGGGGCAGAATGAGACTCCCTGGCCAACTGTACCTACCGCTGCCATCCAACCAGCTGCATCTGATCCCCCGGCCACCTGTAGTGTGGCCAACCAATGACTTTCCCACTTTCCAGTCTGGCCCCGAACACAGAGTTGTTGTTCCAGCTCCCCTTCACCAGATGGGGCAGGCATGTTAAGAACCCAGGGTGGGGAGGAGGGAAGAGGGACTCTATGATGCCATTGCCAACAGAGGTCACTTGACCTAGATTGGGGTGAGAGTGGAGGATGAACTGAGAGAGGAGAAGAGAAGGAGGAAAGCTTAAGGAGAGGTGTTGTACCCAGTGTATTCCTGGGTGATATTAGTTTGGGAGTGGAACAGAGCTTGGACAGTGTTTTAACTCATGCTTTTAAAAAGTGTATGTCTGCTTTTTTTCATCTCTGTATATCTGTACATACTGTTTTTTTCATTGTCGTTATCCTTCCCCTTTGACAACGTATAGAGGATTGGTCCACACATGTTTAGAGAACAGGCAGACAGGTCCCGATGCATGTTGACTGACAACAGGTGTTTTTATAACATAAGGAGTCTACTGCAGAACTATGTGTATGTGGTACCATCCATTGTGGAATAGTCTCTGTACAGCAGATATTGTAGCTAATACCTCACAAGAGATGGACTTACATGCAAAGCCATTCCTCAAAAAACTAAGAATAGGTGTCTGTTAACCTACAGAGGTCTCGGTTAACCCACCGTTTTACTCCCTGATGTTTAAACCACATTCAAACTGAAAGTGCAATATGATCCTGTTGATAAAGACTCTTTTGGGGGAGAGTTTCAGCCTGCCTTTGGTAGCCTAAATCCTGCCTGATGTTACTGCTGTTCCTAAAACCATTGACATACGTTAACCTACTGTAACCACATAGAGAGAGAGTGTGTGTGTGTATTAAGGTTGGGCAATTGTGTACAAGCCTACATCGCCCGATTGCGCCCCATAGCGTTCCTCGATAGTCGATCACTATTGGGGTGTGTCTTTCTCATGGCTACCCATGTATTTCCAGGGAAATATAACGTTTATTTGGAAATAAATATAGAGAGATTTTTAAAAGCATTCATGATTTGCGTAAATATAATATACTATTACTCTTGTTAAAAATATGAAATGGTATAACATTTGGTGAAGAGCACATTATGACAAAGTTTAGGACTTGAGACTTGACTTGATAATTGACGGTCTTGACTTGAGACTTGACTCGGACTTGCCTGTCTTGACTTGGGACTTACTTGTGACTTGTAAAACAATGACTTGTTCCCACCTCCGCCATACACCATATAAACAAGTATGTGGGTGTGTGTATGTATGTGTGAGTGAGAACAGTTCCTATACTGTATGAAAAAGTACCTGATAAAATAAAAACAATTTTATGAAACCCTTGACTAAGACTGTTGAATCCCTGATAGTCAAAATAGCATGAGAAAAACATATTGTTCCTTCATACACCGATTGCTTTGTGAGGTTCAACCAACCTTTTGGTTCAACCATATTCTCAGAAAGGGGGACATTGGCAAATCAGAATAGATAAGGCCTGACAAAATACTAACTCTATATCCTGTGGTCGACATCCTGAGGTACCATGGACCTCCAGTATTACTGTCATCACAGCAGCCAGATAACTGCTGATGCAAGACTCCAAGCCAAACATACTGCAAGCAAAACATGTTGAATAGCAGGTTCATTCATAGGGTCACAGTCAAAATGGCTTTAAACTGCATTTTTCTCATGTTCTAGCGCCTCCATGCTCTGGACACTACGCTGACAGACACAGCAAACCTTCTTGCCACAGCTCGCATTGATGTGCCATCCTGGATGAGCTGCACTACCTGAGCCACTTGTGTGGGTTGTAGACTCCGTCTCATGCTACCGCTWGAGTGAGAGCACCGCCAGCATTCAAAAGTGACCAAAACATCAGCCAGGAAGCATAGGAACTGAGAAGTGGTCTGTGGTCACCACCTGCAGAATCACTCCTTTATTGGGGGTGTCTTGCTAATTGCCTATAATTTCCACATTTTGTCTATTCCATTTGCACAACAGCATGTGAAATTTATTGTCAATCAGTGTTGCTTCCTAAGTGGACAGTTTGATTTCACAGAAGTGTGATTGACTTGGAGTTACATTATGTTGTTTAAGTGTTCCCTTTATTTTTTTGAGCAGTGTAGATTAAGTTTTGACCGGCTACCAACTGCCTAGCCAGTTGTAGCTCAATCTTGGGTGCAATGATCACGTTCCAGCACTGACTGACTGTGTGGAGGCTCATTGATTTAACKTTACGYTAGCCTACATGTTACACCAGTAAAGTAATAAAATATATAGCTGCTGGCAATATTAGCCACGATTTACAGTTCTTTGTGCAGCTTCAAATGTCGAACAAAGTTCGAAATTGTTGCGCCTCCGTCTATAATTTTCTTCCCGCATGTTTTGCAAGTTGCAATCCATTTTTTGTTGATACAGCGTCGTCTTTATATCCGAAAATAATAATTTTGGGTATCATCATTCCAAGGGCTCCATCTGAATTCACCCRCCGACGTTCCTCTGCACTGCCATGCACAACTTTTTCTCAGCTGGCACAATTTCATTGGCTGCTCTCCGATTCATACTAATCCGTTAACTTCTTATGGCTGGGGCAGTATTGAGTAGCTTGGATGAATAAGGTGCCCAGAGTAAACTGGCTGCTACTCAGGCCCAGAAGCTAAGATATGCATAGTATTAGTAGATTTGGATAGAAAACACTCTGAAGTTTCTAAAACTGTTTGAATAATGTCTGTGAGTATAACAGAACTCATTTGGCAGGCAAAAACCTCAGAAGAAATCCAACCAGGAAGTGGGAAATCTGAGGTTTGTAGTTTTTCAACTCTTTGCCTATCCAAGATACAGTGGCAATTTGGTCATATTGCACTTCCTAAGGCTTCCACTAGATGTCAACAGTTTTTAGAACCTTGTTTGATGCTTCTACTGTGAAGGAGGGGGGAATGGGAGCTGATTGAGTTAGGGGTCTGCCAGAGTGGCATGAGCTGATCACACGTACTCACGTGAGAGCGATCTGCGTTCCATCGCATTTCTACAGACAAAGGAATTCTCCGGTTGGAACACTATTGAAGATTTATGATAAAAACATCCTAAAGATTGATTCTATACTTCGTTTGACATGTTTCTACGAACTGTAATATGACTTTTCGTCTGAACTTTCGCCTGGACTTGCCCGCGCCTCGTGAGTTTGGATTGTGTACTAAACYCACAAACAAAAAGGAGGTATTTGGACATAAATTATGGACTTTATCAAACAAATCAAAAATGTATTGTGGAACTGGGATTTTTGGAGTGCATTCTGATGAAGATCATCAAAGGTAAGTGAATATTTATAATGCTATTTCTGACTTCTGTTGACTCCACAACATGGCGGATGGCTTGCTTTGTTGTCTGAGCGCTGTACACAGATTATTGCATGGTGTGCTTTATCGGTAAAGCTTTTATGAAATCTGACACAGCGGTTGCATTAAATGAAGAGCTTTTTTTAATAGCATAATTTTWAAYATTTGGGCTTGGGGAGGGTATCAAGTCAGGTCAAGTCATAAGACTCAAGTCCAAGTCAAGTCACGAGTCATTGGTGTTAAAGTCAAAGTCGAGTTGCAAGTCATCATATTTGTGACTCGAGTCTGACTCGAGTCCAAGTCATGTGACTCGAGTCCACACCTCTGGTTTATGGGGTCAATCAGTTTATAACATGGTTTATGGAGACCCACCTTTCTCATGGTCCTATCAATGAAATAAAAACATTTATGGGCAATATGTAGAAGACACACACACAGACATTTGATATCATTCTCGTCACTCGTACTCTTGAGGAGGGCTGGATGAAGGTCAACTTAAACCTGAAAACCAAACACATATTGTCCACATACACGCTCAGGTTGTACAACACATTTTTAAAACAAGTGTCAAATGCTTTGTATATCATTTGTACAACCTGAGAGTGTACGGGACATTAAGGGAAAAAAGACACAGACTATGTCACACCCTGATATGTTTCACCTGTCTTTGTGCTCGTCTCCACCCCCCTCCAGGTGTTGCCCATCTTCCTCATTATACCCTGTGTATTTATACCTGTGTTCTCTGGTTGTCTGTTGCCAGTTAATTTTGTTCGTCAAGCCTATCAAGCGTTTCCCCCTGAATCGTGATAGAGTATTCAAGCTGTAATTTCAATAAGCTTGAAATTTGTAAAGTCATATAAACTGAGTGCACTGCTCTTTCCATGACATATAATGACCAGGTGAATCCAGGTGAAAGCTATGATCCCTTATTGATGTCACTGGTTAAATCCACTTCAATCAGTGTAGATGAAGGGTAGAAGACAGGAAGACAGGAAATCATTTTTAAGCCTTGAGACAATGAAACATGAATTGTGTGTGTGCCATTCAGAGGGTGAATGGGCAAGACAAAATATGTAAGTACCTTTGAACGGGGTATGGTAGTAGGTACCAGGGACACTGGTGTGGGTCAAGAACTGCAACGCTGCTGGGTTTTCCACACTCAAGTTTCCCGTGTATATTAGGAATGGTCCACCGTCCAAAGGTTWTCCAGCATCCCTGTGGAAAGCTTTCAACGAATTGAGGGGGGAGAGACATATGACTTACTTTTATTTTAGCTCTTAGTGGAGCACAGGGCCTCAACAGCATTGAGGGTTCAGCCCACAGAGTCATAGAGACACATGACGCATGCTGCCCCACCACGACAGCATACAGTCAGGTCCAGTGGCGTTTTTAGCACGTAAATCTTGGTGGTGGAAAAAAAAATACATGTGGGATGCATACGAGCAAAGCAACAGCACAACACTGAACAATACATTGATTGCACTATACCACTGCTACACCTGGCTATCAGCRGAGCCTTGTCTGGCAGTGAAACAATTCATTCAGCCTCATTTACTGCCTTCAAAGAAACATAGCTGACATGGCTGACTTGCTTAAACAATTGTGGTTTCTGACAATTGAGATGCACAAACTATGGCATAAGGGGACGACAAGTCGATAAGAGGCAATCCATAATTTTGATTAAGACATTAATGAGCGAGCTAGGRTGGRCGTAGTCAACATAACTATTTGTTCAGCACTTTTGAAATGTACAGCGACAGAATTCAGAACATGGGCCGTGTTCTCCCTGTACACCAAATCATTTATTCAGCAGTAGGTTAAATACAAGGGGCATATAAGCAGACAATRAAAGCTCTTACAATATTCAATGATTACATTTCTCAAAAACAGGTTATAGGCTACATGTGCACCACCAAGTCAGAACAGTAGGCAAAATTAAGAGGTGAAAATAGACCAAATTATTAGGGTGAGGCACATGRGCTACTARCAGCTTACTACACAAMTGTCACGTTCGTCGAAATGATTGGACCAAGGAGCAGCGTGCGTAGAGTTCCACATATTTTAATAAATTGAAACTCACCAAATGAAACATGACGTTCTGGGCTGCTCACAGCAGCTACACAAACACAAGATCCCACAAAGGGAAAATGGCTGCCTAAATATGATCACGAATCAGAGACAACGATAAACAGCTGCCTCTGATTGGGAAACATACCAGGCCAACATAGATGATTAAACACCTAGATAACCCACCCTAGTCATTGTCACGCCTCAACCACCATAGAGAATAAACAGCTCTCTATGGTCAGGGCGTGACAACAAAATACACTTAGTAWTACTTTCTTAGCTACGGTATTCATATCTCCCTGGCATATTACGTCATTTATTCAGCAGTATACAAGACATTTTARGACTTACTTTGTTGTGCTGTGCTCACTTGAACAGTTCCTTTGTGACCAAATTTTGTCATCAGACTTTGTCATCATTCTCTGCTTTCAAGACAACTGGGAACTCAACAAAAAAAAGGTTGAGTCATGATGACGTCAGTGATCTTCAGGTCGTAGCACTAGAAAGAGGCCCGAGTTCCCAATTTATAATTCCGAGTTGGATGAAAGTTCAAAATGTATTTTCCCAGTCGTAGCTCGTTTTTCCCGAGATCCCAGTTGTCTTGAACTCACTAAAGACGGTTTTGCAGTTCCGAGTTAACAGTTTTGGGCGCGGCACAAATCATGCTTCATTGACAGCATGGCCAATGTTAAATGTTTATAATTTTAAACTAGAAAAAGAGACCCATAATCTTATGCTTGGGACCACACAGCCACAGCCACTCCACTGAATAGCAGGCTAATGATTGCTTTGCAATGCTTGCAGTTAGCCACTGATTCCTTCCAAAACACTCATTGTTGAATTAGCTATTTCCAACTTGTAATGTCTATGTCTAATGGCCAATGAGCACCGATACGTTTTTATCTATAATTTCTCTTCATATGAMAAGGATTAAAAAGGATTTGACAGTAGATTGTCGACCTGATTCATGATGAWGACTGCTAGCTAAGATTTTGAAAGTATGATKTTGACATGATCTACTGTAGATATAATGTGATTTGACGTCATTTTATCTGTGGCCAATGACCTTGAGCCTTCTTGGATGGGCACTTCGAATATAACTCTATGGCAGCACCCAAGGGGCTAGAATTTTTGATGTAGTGTCCCCATGAGTGACAGAACACTGAGCCAATCACAGCGCAACGCTCAGTATTTCCTCTTGGCTTGCCCCACCACCACCACAGAAAGCACTGAGTTAGGCTGAAACAATTGCATTTTGGAGCTGCCTTACTCAAGAAAACAAAAAAGAGACCATATTTGTGTGCGGCTTTATTAACTCAATTATATACACTATCGTTCAAAAGTTTGGGGTCACTTAGAAATGTCCTTGTTTTTTTTAAATAAAGCACATTTTTGTCCATTAAAATAACATCAAAATGATCAGAAATACAGTGTAGACATTGTTAATATTTTAAATGACTATTGTAGCTGGGAACGGCTGATTTTTTATGGAATATCTACATAGGCGTACAGAGGCCCATTATCAGCAACCATCACTCCTGTGATCCAATAGCACGTTGTGTCTAGCTAATCAAAGTTTATCATTTTAAAAGGCTAGTTAGTTGGTTTAATTAAAAGCTCAAAATGGCCAGAAACAAAGAACTTTCTTCTGAAACTCGTCAGTCTATTCTTGTTCTGAGAAATGAAGGCGATTCCATGGGAGAAATTGCCAAGAAACTGAAGATCTCATACAACTCTGTGTACTATTCYCTTCACAGAACAGCGCAAACTGGCTCTAACCAGACTAGAAAGAGGAGTGGGAGACCCCGGTGCACAACTGAGCAAGAGGACAAGTACATTAGTGTGTCTAGTTTGAGAAACAGACGCCTCACAAGTCCTCAACTGGMGGMTTTATTAAATAGTACCCGCAAACCACCAATCTCAACGTCAACAGTGAAGAGGTGACTCCGGGATGCTGGCCTATCTGTGTTCTTTTGCCCATCTTAATCTTTTATTTTTTATTGGCCAGTCTGAGATATGGCTTTTTCTTTGCAACTCTGCCTAGAAGGCCAGCATCCCGGAGTCGCCCATTCTCTGTTGACGTTGAGACTGGTGTCATTTCTAAACTTTATTAGGGTAATATCAAAATTACATTAACCCATTGTTTTTATGGAAAATATGAGAATGATATTATGTCGCAGCAAACACAACATTACGTTTGGAACTTAATTTGGCCAAAGAAAATGTCTCACATAATTAAACAAAGCACTTGCTAACTGGTTTTGTCACGCCCTGGCCTTAGTTATCTTTGTTTTCTGGATTATTTTAGTTAGGTCAGGGTGTGACAGGGGGGATGTTTGTGTGTATTTGTCTCGTCTTGGGTGGTTGTATTGTATAGGGGGTTTTGTAGAGTTTATGGGGTTGTGTTCAGTGTAGGTGTCCAGGTATGTCTATGGTTGCCTGAGTGGTTCTCAATCAGAGCCAGCTGTCTTTCATTGTCTCTGATTGGGAGCCATATTTAAGGCAGCCATAGGCATTAGGCTGTTGTGGGTAATTGTCTATGTCTAACGTTAGTAGCTTGTGTATGCACTTTCGTTTGTAGCTTCACTTTTGTTTAGTATTTGTAAAAGTGTTCGTTTCGTCTTCTCTAATAAAAGAAGATGTATTTGTATCACGCTGCGCCTTGGTCCACTCTTCCTCATCAAGACGATCGTGACAGGTTTAAACCTCTACAAAAGTTTTGAACAAGCTATATTGCAGCAATTACAAAGAAATGCTAGTGCCTACCATACCCACCAAATTACATAAATTTWACAAAAGTCCTACTTATGACATATCTTAAATTAAATACGATTGAACTTAATTTAGCCAACAAAAATGTCTCAGCAGAATGAAACAACACATTTTGCATACTTTAAGAACTGGTTAAGATAATAAATAGGCCTACAATAATACAATGATATACGATAATAATAACAAAACTATCACAAACGCGACAGAATAAATAAATGAAGTTCCCAAATTGCATCCTACCTGAATAGCAAATTGCCAAAAAATAAACAAATATTCTGCTMATGCCTTCTATCATGTAAATAACATTGAATTGCAAGAATTCCAGCACCGCCAACTCGAAACATCTTCCCGTGGCTATGCCCTGGACTGAAGAGGCAGACAAATAGGAGAAATGTGGTGGACCCTCTGTTAAATTACATATTTCTGTCACGACTTCCACCGAAGTTGTTCTCTCTCCTTGTTCGGGCGGTGTTCGGCGGTCGACGTCACCGGCTTTCTAGCCGCCACCAATCCATGTTTCATTTTTCCTTTTGTTTTGTCTGTTTACACACCTGGTTCCCATCTCATAATTATGTTCCTTATTTAACCCTCTGGTTTCCCTTTCTGTTTTTGATTGTCTTTCGTGTATTCCGGTGTGTTGTATTTTGAGTCCTGTCTTGTCCTTGTTTGGAATGGGATTTTGTTACGTTTTGGTTTGAGTAAATCAGTGATTGTTACTCTTACCTGTGTCCTGCGCCTGACTCCTTCGCTATCTTTTAGATAGACTCTGACAATTTCTCAAGGTAGGAATATTGCAAAAATATGATCAATGTCTCATTCGAGAGAATACAACCTCCCGCGTYATGACATTGGTCAGTATTGAAATCTGATATGTATGATAAACGTGTTCGCGATCCAAAAGTCGTATTCCTATTAACTGAGAGTGGCTTTATCCCAATGCTACATCATACCAGTTTATGTCTGCTTGAACGACAATAGCTGTTACACATTAAAATATAAAATGACCCCAGGAATTGATAGAACATCGCTCAGAGATGCACAAAAACAATATAACAATCAAAATGGATGAACCTTTCCTTTAACCTCTATTTAGGAAGAATAGATGAGGATCTTCTTCATTATTTATCTAGTCATTCATTAGCTATTATTACCATCAGAATATCACAATAATTAAAAAGGCCAGCTTCTACATTCTTGTACCTTTTTTTCATTACCATTATAAGCATCTGTTGTGTCTGTAGGTTTGAGTAAATTTAGTGGAGGGTAAACGCAAGTGAACACAGTTTACCCAAAATTGATTTTGCCATGTAATAAAGGGACCAGCGCTTTGAAGTCCAACCATAGACTTAGATAGACATCGTTTCATTGTATCTGTCTGTCCCATTATGGGGTCAGCATGCTCTTCTGGGGTCAGTATGCTCATGCTCTCTATTACGGGCAGCATGCTCTTGAGGCATCTTAATTTTGAAGTAGTCAATTTTCTTCTTCTACTACTTCTATGAGATGGAAAGCAAACCTGCAGTGTGTTGTTTTAAAGGTATAAAGCAAAATGTTGCAGATTTACTGCCACCTGCAGTTATGGACTGTTTACTCATGAGTATAATACATTCGGGAAATAAAGACTCAACATTTTTTTCCCATGGTGCCCCGACTTCCTAGTTAATTAAAGTTTACATGATTAGTTTAATCACGTAAGGAATAATTACACATAGAGAATTGATTTGATAATATAACAGTCTTAGTATAACACATTTAATGATAGTCACACTACGACACATAGCTGGGGCACCATAAGCCACTTTGTTCTATTCCTTCAGGCTACTATCTAGAGTCACACACACACCACATCTTATCTATGAATGCAGGCTCAGTCAGACCGGAGACATATGTCTCACATGCACCACTAATCATAGAATGGAATTTGTCTGTAAAGTTTTTTAGCACCAAGCCATCACTTAATCAGTTGCCAACCCAAGCTTCAAAAGAATCCCCTCAGTTCACTCAGAATGAAGAGAGAGAGTTCTAAGAACCCTACTCTATGTCACATGGAATGACGCTGGAGAGACGAAGCAGGTACGGGGAGTCAAACATTTAATAAAGAACGGACATGGAATGAGACAGGAACAGCGTCAGCAAAACAGGTAACACAAACAAAAGACAATCAATACAGCAGCTGGGAACAGAGTAAGGGAACTGACAAATGTAGGGGAGGAAATAAACAGATGAGTGAGTCCAGGTGAGTCCAATATCGCTGATGCACGTGATGAGGGAAGGCAGGCGTGCATAATGGGTGGAAGGAGTGCATGATGCAGGGCAGCCTGGCACCCTCAAGCGCCAGGGAGGGGGGGGGGGGGCAGACGTGACACTACCCCCCTCTCTTGGGGTGCCACCCGGCGTTCCATCTGGTGAACCGGCCGAGACATGGGCGCTGGACAATTCAACTGAGGCAAGACGCATGTCGATCCTGCTGCAGCGAGGGAGCCCGATGACCCGGTGGAGAGTGACGTGGGATGGGAAGCCGCCGAGCCAACCGAGGCAAGGAAACCTCTCGAGCCAGCCAGGGCGTGAAAGCCCGATGGGCTCAGTCAGACCGGAGACATATGTCTCACAAGCACCACTAATCATAGAATGGAATTTGTCTGTAAAGTTTTTTAGCACCAAGCCATCACTTAATCAGTTGCCAACCCAAGCTTCAAAAGAATCCCCTCAGTTCACTCAGAATGAAGAGAGAGAGTCCTAAGAACCCTCCTCTATCGCATGAAAACAACCTTTTGGTACAAAACAGTATCATAACATAATCTTGTATTTTTGCTACCATAACCCCTTCAAATTGGTGGATTCAGCTATTTCAGCCACACCCGTTCCTGACAGGTGTTCTGACAGTTCGTCAAATTTCTGCCATCTAGAGCTGCCCGGTCAACTGTAAGTGCTGTTATTGTGAAGTGGAAATGTCTAGCAACAACAATAGGCCACACAAGCATACAGAATGTAACCGCCGAGTGCTGAAGCGAGTAAAAATCATCTGTCCTCGGTTACCCCCGTGCACAAAGTGAGGTCCATACAGAAATGATTGTCGAGATCCGTGTGGAAGAATTGACTGGCATACACAGAGCCCTAACCTGTGACAGAGATGCTCCTGTTAGGCAGTGGTGATTGACGAGGCTTACAACCTGGTGATAGATGCCATTGTTGGCTTGCCATGTCATTTCAGCAATCCATGACACCCACCTCTCAGATTGTTCTGAAATTGTTTCTGTAGTTAGAAACAGATAAGATTAGGATTACTTCAACATTATTTTTTGATTTTTTGTTGAAATATAATTTTACCTCTGAGAAATCTAGTTCATTGATTGCACCAAAATTGGCCTTTTTAATTTATAGGATTCATATAATTTCTATAAATATAGTACTGTCGGARCGTAACTATCATTAAATGTGAAGACTGTTATATTATCAAATCAATTCCTTACGTGATTAAACTAATCATGTAAACTTGAATTAACTAGGAAGTCAGGGGCACCATGGGAAAATGTTTAAAGAGTCTCTATTTCCTGAATTAACTCTTCAGATATTTTCATTATCGATTACAGTCTTCTATTAATGTATTTTTACCTCATCRGTGTCATTCCTGAATGTCGCAAACCCTTGGATATCTGCACGAACCCTAACATAAATCATGAATCAGCAATATWCAAATTCGCTTAATTATTTATTTATTAACTAACTAATCAATCACGGAATTACATAAACACACACATGATAGTTATACATTGGTTACTCACATGATACACTGAAAAGTCCCTAGTGGGCTAAACCGAAAAGACGGCTTGGTAGACAAAGGAAAGGGGTGGGGACAGTTCAAGAGCGGGAAACTCAGAGTAGACCCACGTACATACAGTTGACTACACTCATGGAAATGCTAATACTTTGAACATGCACAGCCGCTCATTAAAAAAGAAATGGCAATTTACATATTTACGAGTGTATGCCTTTGTTGTCTCTCTCTGTGATCGCCAATCCGTCTGCTGGATAGTCAGTCGACAGAAAGTCTCTGGTTTGTCCACCAGAGATCAAAGTCTTTCGTAGTCGTAGCTTGTTATAATGGATACGTCAGGCATATCATTCGGTTGTTCAATCAGTTGCGTTTACCAGACTAAAGTACTTAAACAGCTGCAGACTGAATAATTGGTAATCATTTCTTAGCCATTTCAGCATGGGTCTCTGGTCCTGTCCTTTGGTAGAGTTGTAGTTTAAACCATTTTGCAACATCTGGCTCACGCCTTAGTTTGCTTGGTCTATAGAATCAAATCAAATCAAATGTTATTTGTCACGTGCCGAATACAACAGGTGTAGACCTTACTTACAAGCCCTTAACCAACAATACAGTTTTAAGAAAATAACAAACAAAAAAGTAAAAGATAAGAGTAGCAAATAATTAAAGAGCAGCAGTAAATAACAATAGCGGGGCTATATACAGGGGTTAACGGTACAGAGTCAAGGTAATTGAGGTAATATGTACATGTATGTAGAGTTATTTAAGTGACTATGCATAGATAATAACAGAGAGTAGCAGTAGCATAGAAGGGGGAGCAATCCAAATAGTCTGGGTAGCCATTTGATTAGCTGTTCAGGAGTCTTATGGCTTGGGGGTAGAAGCTAGACTTGGACCTAGACTTGGTACTCCGGTACCGCTTGCCGTGCGGTAGCAGAGAAAACAGTCTATGACTAGGGTGGCTGGAGTCTCTGACAATTTTTAGGGCCGTCCTCTGATACCGAATGGTATAGAGGTCCTGGATGGTCGGAACCTTGGCCCCGATGATGTACTGGGCCGTACGCACTACCCTCTGTAGTGCCTTGCGGTCGGAGGCTGAGCAGTTGCCATACCAGGCAGTGATGCAACCCGTCAGGATGCTCTTGATGGTGCAGCTGTAAAACCTTTTGATGATCTAATGACCCATGCCAAATCTTTTCAGTCTCCTGAGAGGGAATAGGCTTCGTCATGCCCTCTTCACGACTGTCTTGGTGTGCTTGGACCATGTTAGTCTGCTCCACTACAGCCCAGTCGATGAGAATGGGGGCGTGCACGTTATTCCTTTTCCTGTAGTCCACAATCATCTMGTTTGTCTTGATCACGTTGAGGGAGAGGTTGTTGTCCTTGCTMCACTCGGTCCTCCCTATAGGCTGACTCGTCGTTGTCGGTGATCAGGCMTACCACTGTTGTGTCGTTGTGTCAAACTTAATGATGGTGTTGGACTCGTGTTTGGCCATGCAGTCGTGGGTGAACAGGGAGTACAGGAGGGGACTGAGCACGCACCCCTGGGRAGCTCCAGTGTTGAGGATCAGTGTGGCAGATGTGTTGCTACCTACCCTCACCACCTGGGGGTGACCCGTCAGGAAGTCCAGGATCCAGTTGCAGAGGGAGGTGTTTAGTCCCAGGTTCCTTAGCTTAGTGATGAGCTTTGAGGGTACTATGGTGTTGAACGCTGAGCTGTAGTCAATGAATAGCATTCTCACATAGGTGTTCCTTTTGTCCAGTTGGGAAAGGGCAGTGTGGAGTGCAATAGAGATTTGCATCATCTGTGGATCTGTTTGGGCGGTATGCAAATGAAGTGGGTCTAGGGTTTCGGATAATGGTGTTGATGTGAGCCATTACCAGCCTTTCAAAGCACTTCATGGCTACAGACGTGAGTGCTACGGGTCTGTAGTCATTTAGGCAGGTTGCCTTTGTGTTCTTGGGCACAGGGACTATGGTGGTCTGCTTGAAGCATGCTGGTATTACAGACTCAATCAGGGCATGTTGAAATGTCAGTGAAGACACCTGCCAGTTGGTCAGCACATGCYCGGAGCACACGTCCTGGTAATCCGTCTGGCCCCGCAGCCTTGTKTATGTTGACCTGTTTAGCATAACACAATTCTCATCCAAGTCTGAAAATGTAGGCTATATTATTTCTAGCGCTAACGCAAACGGTCATATTTAGCCAACTCTCGGCTGATAGAAACCATAATATGAATTAGTTAATAGCAATTACTATTTACAATTCATCACATCACGGGTGAGCTCATCAGTGATCAAAATAATTTAGTAAAACTATTTCTAAAATTCAAAAGTAATCCGACGGTGTGAAGTTTTTGCACACCACCATGTTTGTTTTTCTTCGTCAACCAAAGATAAGAAGAGGTGACAATATGAGTTTGGTTTGTTTGCAGTATGCATGTTGAAGGCTAAGTTGTCATGGTCGTATACCATCATTCACTTCCCATCCTTCATTTCCGTAAGTTTACTCAAAAGATGAGTGAAACATCCCTTCACCTCATTTTGCTATAGCTTCTTTGGTCTGACAAACGTGTACGTGACATCCAGAATGAATTAAATGATGTCAATATGTCTCCATACATAGCCGGCAAATAGCTTAGCATTAGCTCATCATAATCAGTACAACCTTAAAAATATATATTTTTCACACATCATATGTGTACATTACCAGTGGTGTAAAGTACTACTTAAGAAGTTTTTTGGGGTATCTGTACTTTACTATTCATATTTCTTACTACTTTTACTTTAACTTCACTACATTGCTAAAGTAAATTATGTACTTTTTACTCCATACATATTCCCTGACACCCAAAAGTACTCATTACATTTTGAATGCTTAGCAGGACAGGAAAATTATCTAATTCACACACTTATCAAGAGAACATCCCTGGTCATCCCTACTGCGTCTGATCTGGCGGATTCAGTAAACACATGCTGCATTTATAAATTGAGAGTTGGAGCGTGCCCCTGGCTATCTGTAAATAAATAAAAACTAGAACATTTGGCCGTCTGCTTTGCTTAATATATGGAATTTGAAATGATTTATACATGTTCTTTTACTTTTGATACTGAAGTACATTTTAGCAATTACATTTACTTTTGATACTTAAGTATATTTAAATCCAAATACTTTTAGACATTTACTCAAGTAGTTTTTTACTGGGTGACTATCACTTTAACTTGAGTCATTTACTATTAAGGTACCTTTACAAGTGGGTACTTTTTCCACCACTGTACATTACAATCCATGCAATAATCAGAATGCATGATTGCCACCAGTACTTGAAAACGTGAATAAAACGTTAAATAAATAAATAATTACCACTCAAACCCTTTTGTGATAGTGATTCATGGATACAATTGGCCAGTGCCGTTGTTACAAAACCGATGATTTGTCACCAAAGATGGTTTGTTTACATTTCTACCATTGTGACTAGTGGTCGTGTTGGGGACAACAGTTGTTGACAACTGCAGCATYGTAACTAAGCCTAACCTGCTGCGTTAGTTCTCCTAATCTGCCACGTTAATTATTCTAATMTGCTATGTAAACAAACCATCTGTGGAGACAAATCTTCAAAATCCCCACACCGGCAGCCAATCAGGTCACCCCTGACACTCTCTTGGAGCTCCTCTGTAACGCTCGTCGGAAGGATGAGACCAAGGTGCAGCGTGGTACGTGTTCATGCTTCTTTATTAAAACCGAACACCAAACAGAACAACAAAAGAACAACGAACGTCACGTCTTGAAGGCTACACAGAGCTAACAAAAAACATAATCCCACAACCTAAAGTGGAAAAACAGGCTGCCTAAGTATGATTCCCAATCAGAGACAACGATAGACTGCTGTCCCTGATTGAGAAACCATACCCGGCCAAAACATAGAATCACAAAACCTAGAAATAAAGAATATAGATGCCCACCCAAATCACACCCTGACCAAACCAAATAGAGACATAAAAAGGCTCTCTAAGGTCAGGGCGTGACACCCTCAGTGTTGTTACTTATGTATGTATCTAGTGGGCTAAGCAGTGGCATTAGCATGTCTTTCAAAATGAGACAACTCACAAATGTGGAACTCAATGACAATGATTCTGAATATGTCAGTGAGGAATCAGGTTATGTCAGTGACAGTGAGGAGCTGTCCTCAAACCTTGTGGCCATTGAGAACCCTGAATCTGAGGACCCTTGCCTACCGCAAACTCCCAGGTCCCTCTGAGATACTGGTAGTGATGTAGGCAGACCAACAGTTGGTGAAGTACAGTAGGTCTGTAGAAGGAAGGCCTTCAGCCATTTCACCCTTCCTGGCCCTGATGTTGGCTTTGATGAGTCCCAGTCTGGAGTGCAAAGCTCCTTTTTTTGTAATTGGACATACAAATCAAATACAGTTCCATTGTGCAATTATATTGACAATATCTCACCCACCTCCCCACTCCCTCAGAGTTATTTCTGCAAATGTATATAGTTATAATTTTTAAGAATAGGAAGTTAGGATAGCCTAAACATGTGAAAGTTGGTTTAGTGTCTCTAGCTTGAACAGTTCAGAGTTACTGTTGGGGAGTTATTTATGCTCATTTAAATAGTTATAGTTGATTAAAACTCTTAAGCATTTGAAGTTAGGAAACCTGAACATGAAAACAATGGTTTGGTGTCTCTAGCTTGAACGATTCAAGAGTTACTGTTGGTGAGTTAATTTATGCACATTTATATAATGGAGTTTATAATTTTTTTTTAATAATTGGAAGTTAGGATTGCTTGAACTTGTGAATTTGGTTTGGTGTCTCTAGCTTAAATAGGTTCAAGAGATACTGTGGGATGGTTATTTTATGCTAATTTATGCAACATTATATAATTATAGTTAATTTTCGTAGTTATAGTTGTTAAAAAAAATTAAGAATTGGAAGTTGGGATAGCCTGAACATGAGAAAGTTGGTTTGGTGTGTCTAACTTGAACAGTTCAAGATTTACGGTTGGTGAGTTCAATTATGCTAATTTATATAGTAATCGTTGATAAAATTATTTAAGCATTTGAAGTTAGGAAAGCCTGAACATGAGAACATTGGTTTGGTATCTCTAGCTTCAATGGTTCAAGGTTACTGTTAGTGAGATAATTTATGCTAATTTATGCTAACTTATATGTTAAAATTGATAAAAGTTTTTAAGAATTTGAAGTTAGGATAGCCTAACATGTGAAAGTTGGTTTGATGTGTCTATCTTGAACAGTTAAGAGTTACAGTTCAACTTTTATAGACCGACAGCTCTTCAGAGACAGCTCCATAACACCATGGCTGTACTAAATTCCACGGGGAAAATAATGGGGACCGTAAAAATATCTGAACACTATGACGATTATACACACACACGCTCGCTTACACATACGGATGGACACACACACACTTGATCTCGCTCTCTTCACTCACTTTCTCTCTCTTCGCTCCTCTCCCTCTCTCCTCTCTTTATAATCAAGAACTTTTATATAATTCTATGTTTTTTGTTTGTCTTTCTTTTGTATGTCTTTGTCCACATGTTTATCTATGTTTACATCAAGCAATGGAAAGATATCAGAACAGGGATGTTGGGGAATAATAGCATATTGTACGGAATACATTTGTAATGTAGTGAAGCCAACTCTGTAGTAATGCAATGTCTCTTTCATAATCTGTGAAACGTCAATTACTATGGAAATGCTGGGATGTGTTTTTCTATTAAAATTATGTTTAATGTAATTATGATGCAACTATGATGGTGATACGATATGGATTACAATTATAATCCTGAATATTAAGGCCATATTCACTTCATGTTACAAACATAGACACTCAACCATGCAAATTGGCTTAGTAATATTTATTTGGACATCACACATATAGTCTTACTCTTATCCATAAATCATACACACATCCATATCACACACATCAACCTACTCATGTCTACTACACACATAGTATCCTGACTCATATTTTTTTGTTTTACTTGCTCACAGGCAAACAGGCAAGGGATAAAAAAGAACAAAAATAGTTGTGTTTCCAGCAACGGACTTTTTGTGGATAAAAGGCTGTGCGTGATGACGTAGTGCACATACAAATTACTTTTAAATCAAATCATTTTATTTTATATAGCCCTTCGTACATCAGCTAATATCTCGAAGTGCTGTACAGAACCCAGCCTAAAACCCCAAACAGCAAGCAATGCAGGTGTAGAGCACGGTGGCTAGGAAAAACTCCCTAGAAAGGCCAAAACCTAGGAAGAAACCTAGAGAGGAACCAGGCTATGAGGGGTGGCCAGTCCTCTTCTGGCTGTGCCGGGTGGGATTATAAACAGAACATGGCCAAGATGTTCAAATGTTCATAATGACAAGCATGGTCAAATAATAATCAGGAATAAATGTCAGTTGGCTTTTCATAGCCGATCATTAAGAGTTGAAAACAGCAGGTCTGGGACAGGTAGGGGTTCCATAACCGCAGGCAGAACAGTTGAAACTGGAACAGCAGCAAGGCCAGGTGGACTGGGCAGCAAGGAGTCATCATGTTTTACAACTGTTTTACCATTAAATTCACATTAATGAAATATACAAGTTAATGGGTTTCCATTATTCCATCTCTACTGATGTTTTGTCACAAAAACTGTGCCCACTCTGGTCTTGGCACATGTGCTCTAGCCAACGCTTGCAGATACAGTATGATCTAGATGTAGGCTACCTACATTATGAAATTATTATGGATATGAGTGATATTATTTGTATTTGTCAAATGGCAACCAAGCATCAATCATCATGTCACCAGAATAACACCCTCGATATTTATTGGAAAGACACCGTCAAGCTCATCACCTTGCACATTTACCACCCTGTGAAGTTCATAACTTATTTCATCTGTAGCCGAATAAACTGCATCTTTCCCAAGTCACAGTGAGTAGACCACACCGCATTTCATCACGTGACTCCAAGTTTACTTCGATATGATGGTTATTATATAATTTCCACCGGCATTTCTCGCGTTATTAATTTTACCGACAGAGATCCCACAATGTCGAACGAACAAATTGTCTGTCTGCATTCATAAAATTGTACATGCATTTCATGTTTCCATCAGCCCAGTCGTGAATTTTTTTAAAGCTTCAGGTATTTCATCCACATACAAGTTTTTGTCATTTTTTTTATGTATATATTTTTTGGGGTTTGTTAAAAAAAATATATACATTTATTTATTGCAACAATAATAACAATATTACACATCATGAAATGGTTGGATGGGAACGTGGTTTGTAGATATGCCCAGATTCTAATGTTCAGTGCGTTTCCATCGCATTTTCAACTCTACAATAGTTTTGTCATAAAAACTGTTGTGTTAAATAGAAAATGGGCCTACTCTGGTCTTGGAACCTGCGCTCTAACTAACAGCTCACAGATACAGTGCGGTTAGGCTGTGCAGGTTGTCTAGTCTACATGATGAAGATTATTATGGATAAGAGTGTGATTATTTGTATTTGTCAAACAGCAGTCAAGACAGAATAAGACCCCGAATAAGACCCTCTATATTTATTGATTAAGGTATTCACTTTCTGTACAATAGAAGATGTTTAAACCAGACAGCTTTTAGGGAAACACTTGTGACCTCTCTTTGAGTTAAACCCGGAAGAAGAGTAGCCAGCTGCAGTGGTGGCCCGGGCAGGTGGGGCTTTTGAGCCCCACATTTTAGCAAAATATATAATATATAATGATCATTTTTGGGGGCTTGCTTATTTTGGCATAACACATATATATATCAATGAGTTAATAAGCCGAATACACTCTTTTTTGTTTTCTTGAGTAAGGCAGCTCACAATGCCGTGTTTTCAGCCTCCTAGTGCTTTCTTGTGGTGGGGAGCCAGCAAAAAAAGGAGCGTTGCGCCATGATTGGCTCTGTGTTCTGTCACTCATGGGACACTATGTCATTGCGAAGTTAATGTCCTTAGTAAGGGTAGACACCTTTGGGTCCTGCCATAGAGTTTTATTACAAGTGCCCTTCAAGAAGGCTCAAGGTCATTGGCCACAGATAAAATTACATCAAATTGCATTATATGTACAGTAGCTTTGATTGGACTGATCATGTCAACATCTTACTTAGCTAGCAGTCATCATCAAGAATCCGTTTGACAATCTAGCAAATCCATTTTAATCCTTGTCACATGAAGAGAAATAATGAAGGGAAATTATAGATAAAACGTATCGGTGCTCATCGGCCTTGGACATAAAGATTACACAACAAGTTGGAAATTGCAAATTCAACAATGAGTCGTTTGGAAAGATCAGTGGCTAACTGCAAGCAGTGCAAAGCAACCGGTAGCCTGCAATTCAATGGAGTGGCTGTGTTTTTTTTCTTCAGAGTTCCCCCATAAATCCAGAGAATGCCAGACTTTGATGACAAAGTTTGACGACAAAACCCCCAAGTCAGAACAGTAGGCAAAATGAATAGGTGAAAATAGACCAAATTATTAGAGTGAGGCACATGGGCTACTAACAGCTTACTAACAACATATTGTATTACTTTCTTAGCTACAGTATTACATATCTCCCTGGCATATTACATCATATATACAGCAGCATACAAGACATTTTTGAACTCACCTTGTTGTGCTGTGCTCACTTGAACAGGGCGGCGACACTGCGTATTCAGTAAAAGAGGCTGCATGAACTGTTTCCCTGCCAGACAAGTCTGCGCTGATAGCCAGTTGCAGCAGTGGTAAGGTGTGGGACTGCTGGGACTTTTATTGTGAAGGCGAACCTCATTCAACTTGGTGGCTAATCCTTGTGGCTAGCTTCACACAGTGTCCTGCTCAGCTTGGAAGATGCTGCAGTCAGATGCACTGCGGTAAAAAAAAACGCCAGACAGGCAGTGAGAAAGAAGTCTGTATTATTCGCAATGCCAGCCCGTGAGAAATATCCAGGGTCCTTTGATGCGTGGGATAATTTTTGCCACTCAAAAGACTGCGCTTCATTAAATAATTTGTTGATCCATCAGAAGGAAGGAAAGCCTACATTTCCCCCGGAGAACGGACAAATCGGATAAGGGGCTATTTTTTTCTGAAGGGACAACGTGAGGGCAGTAAAATGTGAGACAATGCAATATGATTATTTAAACCAAATAGTGCATTAACACATTTACGTGTTCTAAAAAAATATAGATATTATATTGGTATGTAGCTTATGTAGCCTAGGTCGTCTTTCATATGGCATGCAATAATTATTATGTAGCCTATTCTGTGGCATGCGACTTTACAGTAGCCTATTTAAACCATAGACCTACAGTGTCGACAGATTATTCAAATAAGCATAATATATAAACTAATTTCAAAGCTATGCCATCTTCAGTCTGCCTTTATAACTGTGTGAATATCCTTTAGAACTAGGCCCATTATTCTAATATAACATCAGATCTAATATACAGTTGGTATGAAAAGCCTGTAAAGATAATAATGCTCAGTGTAATTGATATTAAGACTTCAGGATTGATAATCCCAGCCAGGGTGTAGATTTGTAAACACTTTGTGTCAACAAAGATCTGGAACAATAGAAAAAGATGACCATAATCACAGCTATAGTTTAGCGATATACTGAGCTCCAAAACTATGGACAGTGACAAATGTTTTGTCGTTTTGGCTCTGTACTCCAGCACTTTGGATTTGAAATGATACAATGACTATGAGGTTAAAGTGCAGACTGTCAGATTTCATTTGGGGTATTTTCATCCATATCGGGTGACCGGTTTAGGAATTGCAGCATGCTTTGTACATAGTCCCCCATTTTAAGGGACCTAAAGTATTGGGACAAATTCACTTATATTCCTAGCATGCAATGATTACATCAAGCTTGTGACTCAGATTATTTTGTGTCCAATAGAAATTAATGGTAAGTAATTTGTGTAATTGTGGACTCCCTTTTATTGTAAATAAGAATATAGTATGTTTTGTAAACCCGTCTACATTAATGTGGATGCTACCGTGATTACAGAGAATCTGAATGACTATGTACAAAAAGTGCTATAGTTAAACGGTTCACCTGATTTGGATGAAATCCCTTCAAATTAAAGCTGACAGTCTGCACTTTAACCTCATAGTCATTATATAGTTTAAAATCCAAAGTGCTAGAGTACAGAGCCAAACCAACAAACACTTGTGCTTGTTCTTCTGCTTGTTCTCTAGAAAGTCTTGTTCTTGTCTATTGGCGTTTATTAGTTTACACTTTATTAGAGTGAGTAATCATCCACTCAAAGGAACATTATTTAATTGAAATCAACAAGCTCCAGTCTTCCTAAAACACTTTAATTGTAAACAAATATTCATGGTAATACTTGCATGTATCCTCACTGTGCATGGGAAACAGTAGCCTATGTAACAAAGTAGCCTATGTAACAAAGTAAATTAATTAATGTCTTTGATGAAAAGATTGTTTCCATTTAAAGAGAAGTGCATGGCACCAAGAGCATAGCACTTGCAATGCCAGGATGGTGGGTTCCATTCCCGGGACCACCAGTGAGTAAAATGTATGCATGCATGTCTGTAAATTGCTTTGGATAAAAGCATCTGCTTGATGGCATATATTTTTATTATTATTATATTAAGTGTTAGTTTAAGTATTTTATCATGTCAAATGTATTATTGAAGGTGTTGGGACTTCTATTTTTGTCATTTCTAAGGTAATTTCGGAGGAAGCAACTTCAGTCCCTACCATTTCTTATACTTTGCTCAAACAACGTCTTCCTGGATAACATCTCAAAGGAATATCTTACTATCAAGTGTTCAAAGAAGAGCCTTTTGAGGCTTCTCAGCCCTAGGATCTTTACTTTCATCGCTACATTACACTTAAGGACATGTCTGCTGTGCGACTGCTGCTCCTGTTTCTGCTTTGTTCCCATTTTGGTAAGTGGAGTTGACCACCTTTGTGGATTGACCATTTGTGTATGGTCACATCTTTCAGTATATGGATATTCTTCAGTGTACTGTTGAATTATGAATCTACCTAATAACACTAATAACTAATAACTAATAACATGTCTTCTCTCTCCTGTATCAAGTGTCCCTGTGCCATGGGGCCTGTTCAGAGGTGGACTCGGACACTGAGGCCGTTGCAGGCAAAGGGTTCAAACTGGGCTGCATCTCCTGTAAGATGAGGCCCGAGGTGGAGGCTTCTGCCACAGTCAACTGGTATTTCAAGGCCAAAGGGGAAGCTGAATTTGCTCATGTGAGTATCTGAGATGGATTATGATAGCTATAGTAGTCCAAATTGCTGCCATGGTAGTAGATTGTAGGATTATGCTTCAATCACACCGACAGCGTCATTGCAGATTGGCTAGGACTAGGTTTACGTTGTCCTTTAGACAAACCTGTCTTACTCCATATGGTATCCATTTATGGTCCAGAAAGCCCATCCTTAAAGCCCACAACCACAAGGCACAACACACAAGATTTTACACGCTTACATTGCACATGCACACACGTACGCACATACACAATGCCCCACCACATAATATGGCAGAGTGCTGCGTGCAGTTCAGATAGAATCAATCTGATGACATTTTAGATCTCAAGGTCACTAGGGCACGGGACAGCCGATAGGCAGATACAGTGCATTCGAAAGTATTCAGACCCCTTGACATTTCACCATTTGTTAACGTTACAGCCTCGTTCTAAAATTGGATTAAAATATGTTTTTCCCCTCATCAATTCTACACACACAATCCCCCATAATGAAAAGCAAAACCAGGTTTAGAATATTTTGCAAATGTATAAATTTTTTAAAACAGAAAGACATTAATGACTTATTTTGTCAGACCCTTTGACTATGAGACTCGAAAATGAATCAGGCGCATCCTATTTCCATTGATCATCCTTGAGATGTTTCTACAACTTGATTGGAGATCCACCTGCGTAAATTCAATTGCTTGGACAAGATTGGAAAGGCACACCTGTCTAATAAGGTTGACAGTGGATGTCAGAGCAAAAACCAAAGCTATGAGGTTGAAGGAATTGTCCATAGAGCAAAAACAATACCAGTCTCACACGTTAATCGTGAAGAGGCAAACTCCGGGATGCAGGCCTCTAGCAGAGTTCTCTGTCCAGTGTCTGTGTTCTTTTTGCCCCTCTTAATAAAAAAAAATTATTTGGCCAGTCCGTGTATACGGCTTTTTCTTTGCCATCTTCTGCCTAGAAGGCCAGCATCCCGGAGTCGCCTCTTTACTGTTGACGTTGAGAGTGGTACTATTTAATGAAGCTTGCCAGTTAAAAAAATAAATCATGTATTTCACCTTTATTTAACCAGGGTAAGCTAGCTTGTAGAACAAGTTCTCATTTACAACTGCGACCTGGCCAAGATAAAGCAAAGCAGGTGCGACACAAACAATAACACAGAGTTACACATTGATAACAAGCGTACAGTCAATAACACAATAGAAAACAAGTCTAATTACAGTGTGTGCAAATGGCGTGAGGAGGTAGAGCCAATAAATAGCCATTACAATATTAGCAAATTAACACTGGATGATAGATGAGCAGATGGTGATGTGCAAGTAAGAAAATACTGGTGTGCAAAAGAGCAGAAAAGTAAATAAAAAACAATATGGGATGACGGTAGGTAGATTGGGTGGGCTATTTACAGATGGGGCTTATGTTACAGCTGCCAGCGATCGGTAAGCTGCTTCAGATAGCTGATGTTTAAAGTTAGTGAGGGAGATATAAGTCTCCAGCTTCAGTGATTTTTGCAATTCGTTCCAGTCAATTGGCAGAGAGAACTGGAAGGAAAGGCGGCCAAAGAGGTGTTGGCTTTGGGATGACCAGTGAGATATAACTGCTGGAGCGGCGTGCTATGGGTGGGTGTTGTTATCATGACCAGTGAGCTGAGATAAAAGGCGGAGCTCTTACCTAGCATAGATTATAGATGAACTGGAGCCATGGGGTTCGGCACGAATATGGAGCCGAGGGCCAGCCAACTTAGAGTGACAGGTTGCAGTGGTGGGTGGTATAAGGGGCTTTGGTTGACAAAACGGATGGCACTGTTGATAGACTGCATCCAGTTTTGCTATGTAGATGTTGGAAGCTTATTTGTAGATGGACAAAATTTCGAAAGTCGAGTTTCGGTAGGATAGTCAGTTTTACGAGGGTTATGTTGGCGGCGTGAGTAAGAGGCTTTGTTTGTGAAATAGGAAGCCGATTCTAGATGTTAATTTTGGATTGGAGATGTTTAATATGAGTCTGGAAGCGAGAGTTTACAGTCTAACCAGACACCAGGGTATTTGTAGTTGTCCCACATAGTTCAAGTCAGAACCGGTCCAGAGTAGTGATGCTAGTCGCGCGGGCGGGTGCGGGCAAGCGAACGGTTGAAAAGCATGCATTTGGTTTTACTAGCCATTAAGAGCAGTTGGAGGCCACGGAAGGAGTGTTGTATTGCATTGAACTCGTTGGAGCGTTAGTTAACACAGTGTCAAAGAAGGACCAGATGTATACAGAAGGTGTCGTCTGCCGTAGAAGTGGATTAGGAATCACCCCGCAGCAAGCAGCGACATCGTGTGATATTACAGAGAAAAAGAGTCGGCCTCGAGAATTGAACCCATGTGGTACCCCCATAGAAGACTGCCAGAGTCCGTGACAACAGGCCTAAATCCCAATTTGACACACTGAACTCTGTTCTCGCAAGTAGTTGTGAACCCAGGCGAGGCAGTCATTTGAGAAACCAAGGCTGTTGAGTCTGCCGATAAGAATACGGTGATTGACAGAGCCGAAAGCGCCCTTGGCCCAGTCGATGAAGACGGCTGCACAGTACTTCTTTTATCTATTGGCGGTTATGATATCGTTTAGCGACCTTGAGCGTGGCTCGAAGCTCGAAAACCGGATACACAAGCGGAGAAGGTACGGTGGGATTCGAGATGTGGTCGTGGATCTGTTTATTAACTTGGCGTTTGAAGACTTTAGAAAGGCCAAGGGCAGGGATGGATATAGGTCTCTATCAACAGTTTGGGTCTGGAGTGTCCACCCCCTTAGAAGAGGGGGATGACCGCGGCAGCTTTCCAATCTTTATGGATCGCGGAAGATACAAAAGAGAGGTTGAACAGACTGGTAATAGGGTTGCAACAATGTCGGCGGGATAATTCTTAGAAAAGAGGGTTCACGATTGTCTAGCCCAGCTGATTTGTACGGGTCCAGGTTTTGCAGCTCAATTCAGAACATCTGCCTATCTGGATTTGGTGTGAAGGAGAAGCTGGGGGGCTTGGCATGTAGCTGTGGGGGTGCGGAGCTTGTTGGCCAGTGGTGGGTAGCCAGGAGGAAAGCTGGCCAGCGCATAGAAAAAACGCGTTAATTGAAGTGGTCGTCGATTATCGTAAATATTTATTTTGGTGACAGTGTTACATAGCCTCAGGTGCAGTGGGCAGCTGGAGGAGGTGCTCTTATTCTCCATGACTTTAACAGATGTCCCAGAACTTTTTGAGTTTTGCTACAGGATGCAAAATTTCTGCCTTGAAAAAGCTTAGCACTTAGCTGTTCCCTAACTGTCTGTGTATATTGGTTCCTAACTTCCCTGAAAAGTTGCATATCAACGGGGCGCTATTCCGAGCTAATGCAGAAGGCCACCCAGGACTGTTTTTGTTGCTGGTCGAGACAGTCAGTGCGGAGGTGAACCATGCTGGCTATATCTGTTCGTAGTTCAACATTTTTTGAAGGGGCATTGCTATTTAAAATGGTGAGGGAAATTACTTTTGAAAGAATGACGAGCATCCTTGACTGACGGGAGTGAGGTCAATATTCTTCGCAGGATACGTCGGGGACGTATCCAGAATAATCCCAGATGGCCGTTAGCGGTTGTAGGCGTTTTTGTTCGTCCTCCCTTGTACTTTTTCGTATTTTTCGTATGGTTTTTGTATATATTAAAAAAAAGAAATCTATCTCTTATCGATTTTTTAATTCATTATCACCTTCGGTAACCTGCTCTCACCCAATGTGATCGGAATTCGCTATCTAGTTTTGTACAACGTTTGGAGACACATTCTAAGAACCGTCCGAGTAAGCTAAACCAGCTATTGCAGCTAGCCAAGCTATTTAGTCATTTTTACTTTCTGCGACAGTCAGCCAGCCCTGTTCTTAGCCTGGAATATTACCGCCAATCTACCAGCATCGACTGTCTCCCACAACAACGCCGGGATTTCCTGCCGTTAAATCCCTGAGCCACTAATTCTGATCCTCACAAGCGTAGCTTGCAGCTAGCTAGCTCATCAGCTTGCAGTAGCTAGCTCACAGCCTTGGGCAGTTAGACCTGGAAAGATATGCACTAGAACTCTAGGCCTAAGGCCTACTCATCGGAGATGACTGAGTTGCTGCAAACTGCCTGCCCCGCTGTTGAGCAGTATCTCAATCTATGACGGACAAATGTATCGTGAGTTGGGAGTATGGAAATCTCCGAATTTTTGCTAGTCGGACCCTTCCTAACCAGGATTCAGACATGGCAAAGACATCAGTTGGCGGAGTGTGGCTAGATAGTGAGTAAAACAAACTTAGGGAGGAGGCTTCTGATGTTGACATGCTATGAAAAACCAAGCTTTTTCGGTTACAGAAAACAGTCAACAAATGAGAGTGCCTGGGACACGCAGGGCCTGGGTTAACCTCCACAGCACCGAGGAACAGAGAAGAGTAGGATTGAGGGTACCATGGCTATTCAAAACTGGTCGTCTAGTGCGTTGGGGACAGAGAATAAAAGGAGCAGATTTTCATGGGCTGGTAGAATAGATTCAGGGGCATAATTGTACAGACAGGGTATGTGGGTTGCGGTACAGTGAGAAAACCCAGGCACCGAGTGATGAAAAGTAAGAGATTGCAGCTCTGGACGGGCTAGTATGCTGGAGTGAGGTCACCGCATGTGTGGGAAGGTGTCAGTATCTGAGGCATGTTGAGTTGCGGACTAGGGTTCGCAGTAAAACTAAAACAGTGATAAAACTATTCTAAACCAACACTGTACAAGGATATTTGACATTGAAGAACTAAAAGCAAGGCATAAAGCAATCACAGGTGTTGATTGGAGAGCTACGAAGAACACAACGGGTAAAGACAACAACAACAATGGCGATGAAAGGGCAGAGAGGGTTGGTTAAACTACACTCAGGGCCTGAGTTCGAGGCTGGCTGACAAGATAAACAAAAAATTAACATAATTGAATACCGTGATTAATGAACAGTCCAGCAGAACATCAACTATGTAGCCAAGTGATCATAGGTCCAGTGAACATCAATAGATGGAACAGGAAAGCAGTGGGGTAGTCGTTACTACTCTAGCACGCCGTGGGACACAGCGTTTTTAAAGTTAGCAGCCGGGGTAAGAAGAAGGCGTCTGCCTCCAACGTCCGGCAAAGGGCCAGTTGGAAGGGCACCAGCGGATTAAGTTACGCGGCGGGACCAGTCGTGGTGACGGTTTGGCGGCTCATGTCGGACAAAGGGTCCGAAGCAGATGGCGAAAAGAGGTATTGTAAGTTTGTAGTAATTTAGTTTCTCGCGGCTAACTTGGTGCTAGCTTCGGAGGCAAGGGCATGAGCCACTATCGCCACTCGGGGTAGCAGCTAAAGCCAGCGGCGATGATCCGATGCAAAGTCCAGAGCTGTTCCTGGCAAGGGATTCTGGACTACAGTCAAAGAGTATAGAGAAATACCCAGTCCGATGATGGGGCGAGCACGCGGGCCGCAAAGTATTATCCAGTAAAAAAAAAATTAAACGGCTCGGGTGGGTCGCTTCCAGAAAGTAAAGCCGTGTTAGCAGTGTGCAGCTAACCAATAACTAATTAGCTGGTTAGCTTTCTGATTGTCTAGCTCTGATGGAGGTTCTGGCTATAAACGGTCTAAAACATAGCCCAATCCTGTCACATGGGTGAGGCCGGTTAACCGACTGTAACGATCAACATGCCGGGAAAACCCTAGAACCCAACATAACCGAAAATTTAGTACATAGATCCCCAAATTCAAAGAGATCCAATCAGAGTTTACGCATTCTGCAAAATCGCCACTCCACAAATGCCAATTTCCCGACCATGGACAAAAAGTAAACACACAATATGTTGTATGATATGACTGTCATTGGACTACCAGATATATTGACCCACATACAGAGGACGCCGTTAAAACACACAAGAAAGTGCAACCTTACAAAAGCCTCAAAAAACCATCACTAAGCTAAAGAGGAACCACTGGGAGACGTAACATCTCCCTCTGCAACTGAGCCTGGACGTTTCCTGACAGGCCGCCCCAGGTGGTAAGGGTAGGCAACAAACACATCTGCCATGCTTGCATCCTCAACACCGTGGGCCCTCAGGGGTTGCTGCTGAGTCCCTTCCGTACTACCTGTTCACCCACAATTGCGTGGCCAAGCACGACTCCAAACACCATCATTAAGCTTTGTGACGACACAACGAGTGGAGCCTGGTATCACCAAACAACGAGGAAGACAGTCATATAGGAGGAGGTCAGAGACCTCCACCCCCCCCCCCCACCCCATGGCAGTGTTGGTGCCAGGACAACATCCTTCTCGCCTTAAATTGAGCAAGGACAAAGGGGCTATTGTGGACTACAGGAAAAGGCGGGCGAAAATAGGCCGAGCCCATTACCCACGAAACGCAACAAAGACCCAGCCGCTGTAGTGGAGCGTGGGTCGAAAGTCTCAAGTTGCGACCACACAGAATTGCCCTAAGTCATGGTCCAAAATGACCCACCACCTAGCATCAGTTTGGTGAAGAGGGCAACTAAATCAACACTTTTTTCCTCGCTCAGGAGACTGAAAAGATCCCTAGGAGTGTTCCAAAGCCCGAGAAGTTCCCGCAGGAGTATATCCTCAACTAAAGTATACAGCTGCCAGCCAGTCAGAGAGGCATCCTGAGGCATCCTGTGTGCTTATTCCCATCCCCAACAACTGGTAATACTAAAGGACACTCTAATGTTACTGCTCCCGGCGTCTGACTCTTATTAAGGGCCCAGGCTGCCCAGTGGATGTAATTGCATATGGCCCCAGTACATTCACTGGGCCGACACACCGCTTCCTGCCATGCAGGAGCGCTAGGTTATACTAGGCCTCCCCCACGGTGCCCTCTAGACGGTTAAGACCCAAAATTCTCTTAAGGTTTCCCGAAGACTTCCAGTGTGTTCTATCAGCCCAGAGTCCCATAGACTCTCTAACTCTGCTACCGCATGCAAGCTGTACCGGGTATCGCCATGCCCGAGTCTCACACCAAAAGATCTCATTTGTTATCGGACGCCCAAGCTCTGTGCTTAGCAGCTTTCTACAACCAAGGCCATAAAAGGACTGCCTAAACAATTAATCAAAATGGGCCACCTGAACTCATTACCCCCTTTGTTTTTACACTGCTGCTAATCGAGTGTTTTAATTGAGTACCCAACCTGCCATAGTCACTTTACAAATTACCAGTCCGAGCTATACCTGTTACCCCCACACATTGACTCATACGAGGATCTTTATTTATTGGCAATTTCTCACATGCTTTCATTTCTCAGACAAGAATAGTTTCAAGAAAAAAATTGTTGTGTTGGCTTAAAACCCGGGATCCCACCCCTCATTGTTATAGAAGCCGAATCGTGATGTGTGTCTATATTTAATATTTTGATTCCAATAGATTAAAAATAAAAATCTTTCACTTTAAGTTGACTTTCCTAACCCATATTATCTTAAACTCATTTCTAAATTGAACTTGCATTGATTTGGGTTACCAGGAGCCCCAGCTTGTCACGTAAAGCTATTTCACCTCCAACCTCAGTCTAAGGAATATAGAAGGTCGACCTTACACCTGTTGTATTCGGCCGGCATATGACAAATAATAGATAGAATAAGATCTCTCACCCTATCAGAGATCTCACACGCATGGCGCTTGCGTTGCTCACGTTCAACACACACACTACACATCCATCCACATCACATCATCCTCTCGTCTTG
>NC_036869.1:25040587-25111891 GCF_002910315.2 Salvelinus sp. IW2-2015 | reverse complement strand
TAGGTTACATTATTTATTTTAGTGGTATAGCCTACATTGTCGGGTGAGTTAGTTGCTTTGGTGACATTTGTTTGSTGGGAGTGGGGATAGTGTCTCACATGGAGAAGCCAACCTTATCTCTCCGCTATGGGCTCAGATGACAGTGGAGGATGTTCTCCTTGCTGTGGGAGAACAGGTTGGCCAAATATTTCAACGGCTTCGCAAATGAATAAAGCAGTGGTAGTGTTTCGGGAAAGAGGAGCGCCTTGTCAACTGGCTGGTTGAGACAGGTGTAACTCTAAATTATGTATTTTAGCAGATTACGCCTTTGTTCTCTCCGACTATATCCAATGTGCCACTGTTCATCCCTGATGACGACCTGAAACATGTTACCGCTTGTAGAAGTCAGGTTTTCATGTTTTTATACTCACCAACAAAAACTTTTGATATTTCGTATCAGGTGAGGTATGAGRGGAAAGCCTACATGGTTTATGTGACTWCAGGTAGTCTGAAGTGTTTAGTTTGCTAAGAAGATTTATCAGGACAGTAAATCATTTTAAGACATCAGTGGATTTGGAGAAAGCTAGTCAAAGGGCATAGCCATGGGAAGTAGGGGTACTGCCGAACCGAACCCCCTGAAAAAAGTGTTTAAAAAAGAAATATATAAATGTTCACAAAAGTAGTGCACTGGGCCTTTACTAGTGTTCCCGATATAGACCGTTTCAACTGTCAAGACAATAACACGTTCTATATGCACCCGCAACCAAGAAGTTCCCCAGTAAACATCTGGTGCTACAGCGCTCCATAATTGTTAATTAGCTAGTTGGTTGGCTAGCTAGCACAAAAAGCTAAGTATTTATTGATCCAACACAAAAAATGTACAAACTAGTTATATACACACACATTGACTTGTTGCTACCAGATCCACTAAACAAAACCACTAGACAACATTTTTTATCTTGGTGGGGCAAACTCCCCAACACTAAACAATAACTGAATTGCACTATAACGGTGACAAACGGTGCCCACAAACTGTTAAGGCCTACATAAAGCTGTATAAGCAAACAACAAATGCTCATCCAAAAGCGAAACTCCTAGTAGAAAACTTAAATCCGTTTTACCTCATTTCTACCAGCATGTCACATGTGCAACCAGARGGAAAAAAACTCTAGACCACCTTTACTCCACACACAGAGATRCGTACAAAGCTCTCCCTCGCCCTCCATTTGGCAAATCTGACCATAATTCTATCCTCCTRATTCTTGCTTTTAAGCAAAAAACTTAAGCAGGAAGTACCAGTGACTCGCTCAACACAGAAGTGGTCAGATGACAGCGATGCTACGGTACAGTCTGCTAGCACAGACTGGAATATGTTCCAGGATTCATCCGATGGCATTGAGGAGTATACCACTTCAGTCACCGGCTTCATCAATAAGTGCATCGAAGCGTCATCCCACAGTGACCGTGCGTACATATCCCAACCAGAAGCCATGGAGCTGACTTACTCAGAAGCAAAAAAGAGACTATGTTTGTATGCGGCTTTATCAACCAATGAATTTCTAGAATTTTTTTTACATTCTTTGCAAACTGATATGTTGACACGTATTAATGCCAAATGCATGCAAAACAGGCATGTGTATTTTATTTTTGCTAAACAGTTGGAGCTCAAAAAATCTGGGCTAGGCGTAATGTGAAGGTGGAGAAAGATCAACTTACCGTAGCAGCTAGTACTTTCTCTCACGGACAGCCAACAATATAACTAAACTAAATGTAGCTAGCATACGAGTCCAATGTTTGACGGCCACATTGTTAACATCAAAGTTAGCTAGCAGGCAGTAGTCCCGTCTATCACCTCTCGCTTCCCCCCTCGCTGATCTGTCTCTGCTAACTCTTCGTCTGCTTCCTCCAAAACGCAACTATATTTTATCCAGGTTTATTRCCCACTTACTTTCAATGAAGAAACATAGTGTTGTTTTAATGAACCCGCTACTTTGTGCAAGGCATGTATTATTGACCTCACGTTACGAGACCAAGCGAGTGTTTTTTTACATGTAGTAAAACAAATGCTAGCGCTGACACCTTGTGGTGATAATGTTGAACTGCATATTMATTACATTAGGATGAGACATTACACGAGGCAAACATATGCATTTTAAAATTAAAACAAATTGACTTTAAATGTTTCTTTCTGCACACCCTCTTGATAGTGATATTGTAACGTTTGTCGTCGGAATGAGACCAAGGTGCAGCGTGGTAGGCGTACATTCTTCTTTAATTTAAATGTACACCAAAAAACAATAAACAATACAACGACCGACCAGCTTCGTCGTGCAAACTACATGCACTCAAAACAAAGACAAGATCCCACACTGAAGGAGGGAAAAGGACTGCCTAAGTATGATTCCCAATCAGAGACAACGATAGACAGCTGCCTTTGATTGGGAACCACACTCGGCCAAAAACAAAGAAATAGAAAACATAGAAATAAAGAAACTAGATTGCCCACCCTAGTCACACCCTGGCCTAACCAAAATGGAGAATAAAAACCTCGCTATGGCCAGGGCGTGACAGATATTTGCTAATGTCTCTCTCCTGAGCATGTCATCCTTAAGGCCTACCTTCATTACAAGGGTAGGGCTTGCACTAATCTATTTCATGATGGCATGTCCAGTAGCTGTAGAAGTCAAATCTTGTATCCTTCAACATGGTTAGCCTCATTAATTGTCAAATGAAAAAGAAAAACCAACACACTGATCTTGCCAGTATCAAACCASCGTTTTCTTCTCTTTCAAGTTATTAGCAAATGATTAACACACACAAGTTCTCAGATGTGTGAGTGCTTTTCCTGTTTCTAATAGTATCATTTCAAATGGAGAAAACATCYCAGCAAAATGTAAACTATGTGTGAGGATTTGCGAATCCTGTTTCAGCACAGAAATGACAAGCCACATKTACAAGTGTATTGGACATACCCACGAGGCCAAGACTAATCCCATCATGTCTGCAATGGGCATGCATGCCATAAATAATCTCACATCCACAGTAACCAAAAGGGTAGAGCACGGATAGCGGAGGAAAGAGAAAATACCCTGGGCTGCAAAGTAGCAATGTAATGTATGAGTTCCATACCTGTATGGCTGGCCGGGCCAGGACGCAAACCCTAATCAAATTACACTTGTAGCTAGCATGCCACCACTGGAGAAGGAGGACAGTGAGTGTAGCAAAATGAAGCAAAAGGTGCAAAATTGCAGGATCTCCTCCAGCAGCCAAGATGCTTACAGTATTAAAATATAGATACATTCATGATAGACAGGAGGAAGCACCACTTTAAGTCTCAGGGRGCATGACATCACATCACAGTGGCTACTAGAACTCATCTGCAGCTCACCTCTGCTACAGTCACACCCCTTTCACCTCCTCCCATGCCACTGACAGTATAACTCAGCCACCAACTGTAATCTGAGTCAATGTAGCAGAATTAAATAACCACAAAATTAATTCTGCTAGATTGACTCAGTCCACACAGTCTGCTCTGCTGGCTGCTGAGACTGATGAGGAGAAGGAAGATGGTCAGTGAGTGTAACAGAGGGGTGAGTGTGTTGAGGTTCATGTGGAGGAGGTCAGTGAGTGTGTGGCACGTGTGAGCTAGTTGACAGGTGAGTGCTTATCTCTTTCTCAATTACTCTCCTCGTCTCCTTCTAAAAACCCATTGGAAAAGAAGGTCAGAGGGGAAGGACCTTGTATCTTCTCCTACAATACAGTTGCAATACAATACAGGTGAGGAGATAGGATGCGAGTAATCAAGGAAAGACAAAGTGAGAAAGCCCTTGTAGCCATCGTGTGGTGATGTCACCCGCCCTGAGACCTAAAGTACCTAGCCCAACCAAGATCATGGTTTTGGAATGATAATGCATGCTACTTTGTGGTTTGAAGTGCTGTTGTGCCAGAGGTTGCATCCTAGKTCAGCCATACAGGGATTGTTACACCAACACCAATGATCAAGGATGTCAACTGCAGCTTAAAAACTGTGCAATATCATCAGACAAAATGAGAATGAGTGACAACCAAATAAAACAGACAAACAGGGAATGTTCAATGGCCAAAAAATACACTATACTCAATCAAAGAATCAAGACTTTATTTCATATAATACAAAGAATGCCTATGTAAATGGTTAGTGGGTTTAGACATTAAATCTTACTCCAAAAAATTGAATGATTGAATAGTTAAATGAATAGTGTCTAATACAAATAATAAGCAGAATGTCAGGGCTGGAACAGAAACCTGCACACCCATTAGCTAGATCTCTWTGAGGAAGGTTTGTTATGCATGTTCTAGGTCTATGCATTGTTACTTTTAACATTCTTTTTGTAGTCCTACAACCAATTCCAACAGTAAACCAGTAGCATATACAGTGCATTTGGAAAGTATTCAGACCCCTTGACTTTTTCCACATTTTGTTATGTTACAGCCTTATTCTAAAAAGGATTTTAAATGAAAAAATCGCCATCAATCTACACACAATACCCAAATAAGAAAGCAAAAACAGTTTTAAAAAATTTTTATTTATTAAATAAAAAACATAAATGCCTTATTTACATAAGTATTCATACCCTTTACTCAGTACTTTGTTGAAAGACCTTTGGCAGCGATTACAGCCCGAGTCTTCTTGGTTGATTGGGAGTCCACCTGTGATAAATTAAATTGATTGGACTTGATTTGGAAAGGCACAAACCTGTCTATATAAGGTCCCACAGTTGACAGTGCATGTCAGAGCAAAAACCAAGCCATGAGGTCGAAGRAATTGTCCGTAGAGCTCCGAGACAGCATTGTGTCAAGGCACAGATCTGGGGAAGGGTACCAAAACATTTATGCAGCATTGAAGGTCCCCAGGAACACAGTGGCCTCCATCATTCTTAAATGGAAGAAGTTTGGAACCACCAAGACTCTTCCTAGAGCTGGCCTCCCGGCCAAACTGAGAAATCAGGGGAGAACGGCCTTGGTCAGGGATGTGAGCAAGAACCCGATGGTCACTCTGACAGAGCTCCAGAGTTCCTCTGTGGAGATGGGAGAACATTCTAGAAGGACAACCATCTCTGCAGCACTCCACCAATCAGGCCTTTACGGTACAGTGGTCAGACGGAAGCCACTCCTCAGTAAAAGGCACATGACAGCCCGCTTGGAGTTTGCCAAAAGTTACCTAAAGGACTCTTAGACCATGAGAAACAAGATTCTCTGGTCTGATGACACCTAAATMTTTTGCCTGAATGCCAAGCATCACATCTGGAGAAACCTGGCACCATCCCTACTGTGAAGCATGGTGGTGACAGCATCATGCTGTGGGGAAGTTTTTCAGTGGCAGGGACTGGGAGATCAGTCAGGATCGAGGGAAAGAAGAAAGGAGTAAAGTACAGAGAGATTCTTGAAGAAAACCTGTTCCAGAGAGAACAGGACCTCATATTGGGGCAAAGGTTCACCTTCCAACAGGACCAAGACCATAAGCACACAGCCAAGACAACGCAGCAGTGGCTTCGGGACAAGTCTCTGAATGTCCTTTAATGGCCCAGCCAGAGCCTAGACTTGAACCCAATCGAACATCTCTGGAGAGACCTGAAAATAGCTGTGCAGCGACACTCCCAGCCAACCTGACAGAGCTTCAGAGGATCTGCAGAGAAGAATGGGACTAACTCCCCAAATACAGTGGTGCCAAGCTTGTAGTGTCATACCTAAGACTCAAGCCTGTAATTGCTGCCAATGGTGTTTCAACAAAGAATTTAGTAAAGGGTCTGAATTACTTATATAAATTATATTTCAGTTTTTTTATTTTATACATTTTGTAAAAAATTCTAAAAACCTGGTTTTGCTTTGCCACTGTGGGGTATTGTGTGTAGACTGATGAGGAACCTGAATCAATCAATCAATTTTAGAATAAGGCTGTAACGTAACAAAATGTGGAAAAAGTCAAGGGGTCTGAATACTTTCCGAATAAACTGTATAACCCATTAGCGATATACCCATTAGCGACATACAAAGACTTTCTTTGGGACCTTCATCCACAGACCGAGTTTAGCAGGTTTCACAGGTCTCTGTATCTGATGAATAATGATGAGTGGAGCACGAGCAGACGTGAGGACGATTAGACTAGACTTGCTTCATTATTCTCAGTGAATTAGGTAACGATGCAGGTTGAATATTTGTTGTAAGTTTAGTGTTCTCTGAGTGTGTCATGCGTTCTCTCTTTTGGACTGAAATCTTGTTTGACAGGTGTAGCTTATCTAGCCGGAAATTACGTAGCTGGAGTAGGGTTAGATATGGGTTCACGGTTTACTTAATCCAACCTAACCAGGTTGGTCCCGTGTAGGCTCGAGTTTTGGTAGAGGCATTCGGCGCGTTGCAAACCGGGATGCGGCCAGCAGGTATGGGTTATTGCCCCACTGTGGGGTGGACCGGTAGATGAGCAATATGTGCAATGTAAGCTTGTCGAAATTTAGCGATTATAAGTTGCTCTGATATATAGAAGGCGTCCTGCTAAATTGACTTGATAAATGATATGTACATGTTTAACAGAATACTGCCGCGCTTACAACCCTAACAGGAACAATGAGTCTCTTCATCTGTATCGGGATCACATTTTACTAATCCTGTTAGGAATTGTGCTTCTTAAGCAGGCCTGTATCCGTACCCATTGGATGCAGTGATCACAATATAGTGGCTATATCCAGGAAAAGCCAACGTTCCAACAGCTGGGCCTAAAATAGTGCATAAAGAGATGCATGGCAGCGAAGTATTTTAGCTGCTGTGACTCTTATGTGGATGATGTTAAAAAGATATTTGTTGGTCTAGCTGTGATTAATGGAGGAGCTAATCCAGAGTTCTCCATTGATGAATTTGAATGATAATTGCTTCTTCCAATTATTGATGAACATTGCACCTTGTTAGAGAAACTGACTGTGTTAGACTGTTTAAGGCTCCATGGATTGGATGAGATTGAAAACTTGTATGGTTGAAGAGATTGGAGAAAGGATGGCTAATAATCTGGCTGACATCTGACTGGCTGACTTAATGCAAATTGAGATTATGTGACTAAAATCAACAAAAAGAAGAAGAAACTGTATTATGAAGCCAAGATCAATGATATAAAGAATAATGTGGGTATGTGATTATGGGCAGAAAGACAAATTCAACTCCATCTTTCGTAGAATCAGATGGCTTATTCATCACAACCATTTGATGTTGCCAATTATTTTAATGATTATTTCATTGGCATATGGGCAACATGGCAGGAATGCCCACGACAAACAGTGAGCAATTATATCATGCATAAAAAAACAAATAATGAAAAGAAAGCAGTGCAAGTTTGAATTTTGTAAAGTTAGTGTGGGAGAGGTGGAAAAATTATTGTTAACGATCATAATGCACACCTGGCATCGACAACTTAGATGGAAAGCTACTGAGGATGGTAGATGACTCTATAGCCCACTCTATCTGTCATATTTGTATCTGAGCCTAGAGGAAAGTCTTTGTCCTCAGGCCTGGAGGGAGCCAAAGTAATTCCGCTACCAAGAGTGGTAAAGTGGCCTTTGAAATTGTGTTTGACAAAATACAATGCTATTTCTCTGTAAACAAATTAACAAAGACTTTCAGCATGCTTATAGAGAAGGGCACTCAACATGTACTGCACTGACACAAATGACTGATGATTGGTTGAAAGAATGATAATAAGAAGATTGTGGAGCTGTACTGTTAGATTTCAGTGCAGCCTTTGATATCAAATCAAATCAAATTTTATTGGTTAGCAGATGTTAATGCGAGTGTCGAAATGCTTGGCTTCTAGTTCTGACAATGCAGTAATAACCAACGAGTAAATACTAACATCAAAACAACAACTACCTTATACACACAAGTGTAAAGGGATGAAAAATATGTACATAAAGATATATGAATGAGTGATGGTACAGAGAAGCATGCAGATGCAGTAGATTGTATCGAGTACAGTATATACATATGAATATGATAATGTATGGTATGTAACATTATATTAAGTGGCATTGTTTAAAAGTGGCTAGTGATACATTTTTTACATACATTTTTCCATTATTAAAGTGGCTGGAATTGAGTCAGTATGTTGGCAGCAGCCACTCAATGTTAGTGGTGGCTGTTTAACAGTCTGATGGCCTTGAGATAGAAGCTGTTTTTCAGTCTCTCGGTCCCTGCTTTGATGCACCTGTACTGACTTCGCCTTCTGGATGATAGCGGGGTGAACAGGCAGTGGCTCGGGTGGTTGTTGTCCTTGATGATCTTTATGGCCTTCCTGTGACATCGGGTGGTGTAGTTGTCCTGGAGGGCAGGTAGTTTGCCCCCGGTGATGCGTTGTGCAGACCTCACTACCCTCTGGAGAGCCTTACGGTTGTGGGCGGAGCAGTTGCCGTACCAGGCGGTGATACAGCCCGACAGGATGCTCTCGATTGTGGCATCTGTAAAAGTTTATGAGTGCTTTTGTGACAAGCCCAAATTTCTTCAGCTTCCTGAGGTTTTGAAGAGCGCGTGCGCACCTTCTTCACACACGCTGTCTGTGTGGGTGGACCAATTCAGTTTGTCCAAGATGTGTACGCCGAGGAACTTAAAACTTACTACCTCTCCACTACTGTCCGTCGATGTGGATAGGGGGGGTGCCTCCTCTGCTGTTCCTGAAGTCTACGATCATCTCCTTGTGTTTGTTGACGTTGAGTGTGGATTATTATTCTACCACACTCCGAGGGCACTCACCTCGTCCCTGTAGGCCGTCTCGTCGTTGTAGGTAATCAAGCCTACCACTGTAGTGTCGTTGCAAACTTGATGATTGAGTTGGAGGCGTGCATGGCCACGCAGTCGTGGGTGAACAGGGTGACGAGAGGCTGAGAACGCACCCTTGGTGGGGCCCCAGTGTTTGAGTATGAGCGGGGTGGAGATGTTGTTTCCTACCCTCACCACCTGGGGGCGGCCCGTCAGAAGTCCAGACCCAGTTGCACATGGCGGAGTCGACGACAACTGGTCTCGAGCTTGATGACGTGTTTGGAGGGTACTATGGTGTTAATGCTGACTGTAATTGATGAACAGCATTCTCACATAGGATTCCTCTTGTCCAAATGGCTGGGCAGTGTGCAGTGTGGTTGCGATTGCGTGTTCTGTGGACCTATTGGGGCGGTAAGCAAATTGGAGTGGTCTAGGTGGTCAGGTAGGGTGGAGGTGATATGGTCCTTGACTAGTCTCTCAAAGCACTTCATGATGACGGAAGTCAGTGTACGGGGCGGTAGTCGTTTAAGCTCAGTTACCTTAGCTTTCTTGGAACAGGAACAATGGTGGCAATCTTGAAGCATGTGGGACAGCAGACTGGGATAAGGATTGATTGAATATGTCCGTAAACACAGCACCAGCTGGTCTGCGCATGCTCTGAGGACGCGGCTGGGAATGCCGTCTGGGCCTGCAGCCTTGCGAGGGTTAACACGTTTAAATGTTTTACTCACGTCGGCTGCAGTGAAGGAAGTCCGCAGGATTTGGTAGCGGGCCGTGTAGTGGCACTGTATTGTCCTCAAAGCGAGCAAAGAAGTTGTTTCGTCTGTCTGGGAGCAAGACATCCTGGTCCGCGACGGGGGCTGGTTTTTTCTTTTTTGTAATCCGTGATTGACTGTAGACCCTGCCACATACCTCGTGTCTGAGCCGTTGAATTGCGACTCTACTTTGTCTCTATACTGACGCCTAGCTTATTTGATTGCCTTGCGGAGGGAATAGCTACACTGTTTGTATTCGGTCATGTTTCTGGTCACCTTGCCCTGGTTAAAAGCAGTGGTTCGCGCCTTCAGTTTCGTGCGAATGATGCCATCAATCCACGGTCAATCTCACCGAATCAGCGTATTCGTCAATGTTGTTGTTTGACGCAATGCGGAACATATCCCAATCCAAGTTATCGAAGCAATCTTGAAGCGTGGAATCAGATTGGTCGGACCAGCCTGTCTATAGGGCAGGGAGCAACAAAATGGAGTCGTGGTCAGCTTTTCTGAAAGGAGGGCGGGAGAGGGCCTTATAAGCGTTGCCGTAGTTAGAATAACAATGACCTAGGGTTTTACCAGCCCTGGTAGCACAATCGATATGCTGATAGAATTTAGGGAGTCTTGTTTTCAGATTAGCCTTGTTAAAATCCCCAGCTACAATGAATGCAGCCTCAGGATATGTGGTTTCCAGTTTACATAGAGTCAAATACAGTTCGTTCAGGGCCATCGATGTGTCTGCTTGGGGGGGAATATATGCGGCTGTGATTTTAATCAAAGAGAATTCTCTTGGTAGATAATGCGGTCGACATTTGATTGTGAGGAATTCTAAGTCAGGTGAACAGAAGGACTTGAGTTCCTGTATGTTGTTATGATTACACCACGTCTCGTTAATCATAAGGCATACCCCCCCACCCCTCTTCTTACCAGAAAGATGCTTGTTTCTGTCGGCGCGATGCGTGAAGAAACCAGGTGGATGTACCGACTCCGATAGCGTGTCTCGAGTGAGCCATGTTTCCGTGAAGCAAAGAACGTTACAGTCTCTTATGTCTCGCTGGAATGCTACCCTTGCTCGGATTTCATCAACCTTRTTGTCAAGAGACTGGACATTGGCGAGTAGTATGCTCGTGAGCGGTGCGCGATGTGCCGTCTCTGGAGCCCGACCAGAAGACCGCTTCGTCTGCCCCTTTTACGGCGTCGTTGTTTTGGATCGCCGGCTGGGATCCGATCCATTGTCCTGGGTGGTGGGCAAAACAGAGGATCCGCTTCGGGAAAGTCGTATTCCTGGTCGTAATGATGGTGAGTTGACGTTGCTTTTATATCCAGTAGTTCCTCCCGACTGTATGTAATAAAACCTAAGATTACCTGGGGTACCAATGTAAGAAATAACACGTAAAAAAACAAAATACTACATAGTTTCCTAGGAACGCGAAGCAAGGCGGCCATCTCTGTCGGCGCCGGAAGTAGTTATTGACCATAACCGGTTGTTGAAAAAACCTAAGTGCTATGGCTTTTCAACCTCTGCCATATCGTGGATTCAGAGCTATCTATCTAATAGAACTCAAAGGGTTTTCTTTAATGGAAGCATCTCTAATGTCAAACATGTAAAGTGTGGTGTACCGCAGGGCAGCTCTCCAGGCCCTCTCTTTTTTTCTATTTTTACCACTGACCTGCCACTGGCATTAAACAAAGCATGTGTGTCCACGTATGCTGATCATTCAACCATATACACATCACCTACCACAGCTAAAGAAGTCACTGAAAGCCCTAACAAAGAATTGCAATTGTCTGTTTTGGAATGGGTGGCCAGTAATAAACTGGCCCTGAACATCTCTAAAACTAAGAGCATTGTATTTGGTACAAATCATTCCTTAAGTGGTAGACCTTAGCTGAATCTGGTAATGAATGGTGTGGCTGTTGAACAAGTTGAGGAGATTAAATTACTTGGCATTACCTTAGATGGTAAACTGTCATGGTCAAAACATATAGATTCAATGGTTGCAAAGATGGGGGGATTGCTAGCCATAATGAAGAGATGCTCTGCTTTTTTGACACCACACTCCAAAAAGCAAGTTCTGCAGGCTCTAGTTTTGTCTAATTTTGATTATTATCCAGTCGTGTGGTCCAATGCTGCAAGGAAAGACCTAGTTAAGCTGCAGCTGGCCCAGAACAGAGCGGCACGTTTTGCTCTTAATTGTAATCAGAGGGCTGATATAAATACTATGCATGCCAGTCTCTCTTGGCTAAGAGTTGAGGAGAGACTGACTGCATCACTTATTTTTTATAAGAAACATTAATGTGTTGAAAATCCCAAATTGTTTACACACAGCTCTGACACACACACTTATCCCACCAGACATGCCACCAGGGGTCTTTTCATAGTCCCCAAATCCAGAACAAATTCAAGAAAACATACAGTATTATATAGAGCCCTTTTTGCATGGAACTTCCTTCCATCTCATATTGCTCAAATAAACAGCAAACCTGGTTTCAAAAAACAGATAAAGCAACACCTCGCAGCATAACGCCTCTCCCCTATTTGACCTAGATAGTTTGTGTGTATGCATTGATATGTAGGCTACGTGTGCCTTTTTAAAAATGTATGTAGTTCTGTCCTTGAGCTATTCTTGTCTAATGATGTTCTGTATTATGTCATTCTGTATTGTTTCATGTTTTGTGTGGACACCAGGAAGAGTAGCTGCTGCTTTTGCAACAGCTAATGGGGATCCTAATAAAATACCAAATGGTAAACTTGTTGTTTTCAGAAGATCAAGCTAACGTTTGTGTCATTAAAAAAACGAATATTGGATGGCTGTCGATCCTATTTATATGTAGCTAGCTAGCTACCTGACATTACTTAGAATAGATTATTAACTTGATAAACAACTTACCCATGTGCTATACAGAATCCAGGAGGCATTTCTTGCTGCTGCTAACGTTACTATCCATGCAGGCAATGCGGCCTGCTGCGAGATTTCTTTGGAAAATCTAGCTTACATTTTCTCAGGATGTAAGGACCATACCACCCGCAAATACTATGGTCAAAAATTCTAATTTTGACATGGAGAAAACGACTAGACTATTTTAGATTAGCTAGCTAGCTGTTTACAGCCTCGACGGAACAGTTCTTGTTGACAAACACAACAGAAATTCTTTGGGGTTCAAGGGTTTCACTTCCGCTCCTCCAGAAAAGCTGTTAAAAAGTTCTATAGACGCCTGTAGCACCGGGAAAAACATAATTTTCTTTCAGTTTGGCAAAAGTGCTGTAGTATAATTAACAACAGTATCTTGCACGATTCAATAATTGTAAGAGTTGTTGCCTAGTCCCTTTCTCTGCAATTGTCATTCTAATGGAATCCAGAAAGAACAAAACCCTGTCCTAAAACTTTTACATCAAAAGGTGTAAAGTTATGGGCAAAGACACAAAACATCCACATCCAATGAAATATTTTTCTTGATCAAATAACATAGAAGACAATCACTTTTTGTACAGTATTAATTTACCATCCTCATAAACTACTTAATGTAGTTTGGTCATCTAGGTTTGTACCTGTAGACTTTTCATTACCATGAAGAAAAACAATGCACAATACAGTAATTGAGTACATTAATACATCAAGTGGTGACTCAGCTGGTAGAGCATGGCGCTTGCAATGCTAGGGTTGTGGGTTTGATTCCCACGGGGGACCAGTCCGAAAAAGTATACAAATAATACGACTCACTACTGTAAGTTGGTCTGGATATGAGCGTCTACTAAAATGGAAAAGGAATGAATAGACCGTTTCAGTTTTCACAAGTTGCATTTGCAAAATAAATCAAGAAACTGGGAAACATATCAAGTAAGTATTTTTATATTCCACAAGTATTATCAGAATAACTGTTTTGTACAGATAATTATCAGACTCAAGTTACAAATGCTGGTAAACACTCAAATCGATGTTGTTAAAACATTTCCACAAAAGTAGTGCACTGGTCTTTTAATAGTCCTGTATTAGCGGACGATAGACGTCTTCAGCGCGGACAATGTTTTTTCTTCTGCACCAACCCCCCCAGTCGACAAAAGAAATCGCAGCACCCCCACCCCCAAATTACTTCCCGCGGCTATGTCAGAGGGGGATAAGGAAAGGAAAAGGTCCAGCAAAAGGAAAGAAAGTGGTAGAAAATAACAAGTGAACAAAACATGATGGGTATCATTATGCAGTACAGGGTGATGCATTTCCCTTGTCTGTTACCTCTGTTGCTTTTCTTGCTTTCCTTTTCATCCATTTTTATGGAGGTTTTAAACATAAATGGGTAAAGAGACAGGAATCAGACTGCTGTAGTGTAAGAGTTTAGTTTAAATGGCAGGTGTCTTACCAGGATTCCCACAGTGATAGTGGTAATAAGGTAGTGTGGGCATGGAGGAGGGGGGTCCTTAGTCATGGGTCTAAAGTGCAGGATTAGGCAGTTCTGCTCAAAAAGTGTTGAGGGATCAGCGGGTGGGAGATGTTGTTCTACTCCTACTCCACCACCTGGGGCGGCCCGCTAGAAAGTCCAGGACCCAGTTGCACAGGGCGGGTCGTGACCCAGGGATTGGTCTCGGGTGACAGGTAAGGTGGAGGTGATATGATCCTTGACTAGTTTCTCAAAGCACTTCTTGATGACAGAAGTAAGTGCTACGGGGCGATAGTCATTTAGTTCAGTTACCTTAGCTTTTTTGGGAACAGGAACAATGCTGGCCATCTTGAAGCATGTGGGGACAGCAGACTGGGATAGGGATTGATTGAATATGTCCATAAACACACCAACCAGCTGGTCTGTGCATGCTCTGAGGACGCGGCTAGGGATGCCGTCTGGGCCGGCAGCCTTGCGAGGGTTAACCWTTTTTAATGTTTTACTCACTTTGGCTAYGTAGAAGGAGAGTCCACAGRCTTTGGTAGCAGACTGTCAGTGGCACTGTATTGTCCTCAAAGCGAGCAAAGAAGTTGTTTAATTTGTCTGGGAGCAAGACATCGATGTCCGCGACSGGGCTGGTTTTCTTTGACTGTAGACGCTGCCACATACGTCTCGTGTTTGAGCCGTTGAATTGTGACTCTAGTTTGTCTCTATACTGACGCTTTGCTTGTTTGAGGGAATAGCCTAACSGAGGGAATAACTACACTCTTTGTATTCGGTCATGTTTCCAGTCGCCTTGCCAWGATWAAAAGCKGTCTTTYGCGCTTTCAGTTTTGCGTGAATACTACCATCAATCCACATTTTCTGGTTAGGGAAGGTTTTGAGAGTCACAGTGGGTACAACATCTCCGTTGCACTTGCTAACAAACTCGCTCAGTGTATACAACRTTGTTATTGTTTGAGGCTACCCGGAACATATCCCAGTCCATGTGATCGAAGCAATCTTGAAGTGTGGAATCCGATTGGTCAGACCAGCATTGGATAGACCTGAGCACGGGTGTTTCCTGTTTTCGTTTCTGCCTATAGGATCGGAGCAACAAAATGGAGTCATGGTCAGATTTGYCGAAGGAAGGGCGGGKGAGGGCTTTGTATGCATCGCGGAAGTTAGAGTAGCAATGGTCCAGAATTCTACCAGCTCGTGTCGCGCATTCGATATGCTGATAGAATTTATGAAGCCTTGTTCTCAGATTAGATTTTGTTAACGTCCCGAGCTACAATAAATGCAGCCTCAGGATATAYGGTTTCCAGTTTACATAGAGTCCAGTGAAGTTCTTTCAGGGCCATCGAGGTATCTGCTTGGGGGGGGGTCTATACACGGCTGTGACTATAATCAAAGATAATTCTCTTGGGAGATAATGCAGTCGGCGTTTGATTGTAAGGAATTCTAGGTCAGGTGAACATAAGGACTTTATTTCTTGTATGTTGTTCTGATCACACCATCTTATTTTTTTATATTTTTTTCACCTTTATTTAACCAGGTAGGCCAGTTGAGAACAAGTTCTCATTTACAACTGCAACCTGCCCAAGATAAAGCAGTGCGACAAAAAGAACAACACAGAGATACACATAAACAAACGTACAGTCAATAACACAAAAGAAAATAACAATTTAAAAATCTATGTACAGTGTGTGCAAATGTAGAAGAGTAGGCAGGTAGGCAATAAATAGACCATAGAGGCAAACATAATTACAGTTTGAATTGGCTTTGGGGGTGACCAGTGAAATATACCTGCTGGAGCGCATGCTACGGGTGGGTGCTGCTATGGTGACCAATGAGTTGAGATAAGGCAGGGCTTTACCTAGCAAAGACTTATAGATGACCTGGAGCTAGTGGGTTTGGCGACGAATATGAAGCGAGGGCCAGCCAACGAGAGCATATAGGTTGCAGTGGTGGATAGTATATGGGGCTTTGGTGACAAAACGGATGGCACTGTGATAGACTGCATCTAWTTTGCTGAGTAGAGTGTTGGAGGCTATTTTGTAAATGACATTGCCGAAGTCATGGATGGGTAGGATAGTCAGTTYTACAAGGGTATGTTTGGCAGAATGAGYGAAGGATGCTTTGTTGCGAGATAGGAAGCCGATTCTAGATTTAATTTTGGATTGGAGATGCTTAATGTGAGTCTGGAAGGAGAGTTTACRGTCTAATCAGACACCTAGCTATTTGTAGTTGTCCACATATTCTAAGTCAGAACCGTCCAGAGTAGTGATGCTGGATGGGMGGGCAGGTGCGRGCAGCGATCGGTTGAAGAGCATGCATTTAGTTTTACTTGCATTGAAGCTCGTCTGGAGGTTAGTTAACACAGTGTCCAAAGAAGGGCCAGAAGTATACAGAATGGTGTCGTCTGCGTAGAGGTGGATCAGAGAATCACCAGCAGCAAGAGCAACATCATTGATGTATACAGAGAAAAAAGTCGGCCCGAGAATTTAACCCTGTGGCACCCCCATAGAGACTGCCAGAGGTCCGGACAACAGGCCCTCCGATTTGACACAATGAACTCTATCTGAGAAGTAGTTGGTGAACCAGGCTACACAGTCATTTGAGAAACCAAGGCTGTTGAGTCTGCCGATAAGAATATGGCTGTCTCTTATACACATCTAGATGTGTATAAGAGACAGCCAGCAGCAAGAGCAACATCATTGATGTATACAGAGAAAAAAGTCGGCCCGAGAATTTAACCCTGTGGCACCCCCATAGAGACTGCCAGAGGTCCGGACAACAGGCCCTCCGATTTGACACAATGAACTCTATCTGAGAAGTAGTTGGTGAACCAGGCAAGGCAGTCATTAGAAAAACCGAGGCTACTGAGTCTGCCGATAAGAATATGGTGATTGATGGATGATATCTAAGTGGGTGCCCATGGTTACGGATTTACGGTTGTACCTAGTAGGTTCCTTGATAATTTGTGTGAGATTGAGGGCATCTAGCTTAGATTGTAGGACGGCCGGGGTGTTAAGCATGTCCCAGTTTAGGTCACCTAACAGTATGAAATCTGAAGATAGATGGGGGGGGCGATCAATTCACATATGGTATCCAGGGCACAGCTGGGGGATGAAGGGGGTCTATAACAAACGGCAATGGTGAGAGACTTGTTTCTGGAAAGGTGGGGTTTTAAAAGTAGAAGCTTGAATTGATTGGGCACAGACCTGGATAGTATGACAGAACTCTGTAGGCTATCTCTGCAGTAGATTGCAACTCCGCCCCCTTTGGCAGTTCTATCTTGTTGGAAAATGTTATAGTTAGGGATAGAAATTTCAGGATATTTGGTGGCCTTCCTAAACCAGGATTCAGACACAGCTAGGACATCCGGGTTGGCAGAGTGTGCTAAAGCAGTGAATAAAACAAACTTAGGGAGGAGGCTTCTAATGTTAACATGCATGAAACCAAGGCTTTTACGGTTACAGAAGTCAACAAATGAGAGCGCCTGGGAAATAGGAGTGATGCTGGGGGCTGCAGGACCTGGGTTAACCTCTACATCACCAGAGGAACAGAGGAGGAGTAGGATAAGAGTACGGCTAAAGGCTAAAAGAACTGGTYGTCTAGTGCGTTCGGAACAGAGAGTAAAAGGAGCAGGTTTCTGGGCGCGGAAGAATAGATTCAAGGCATAATGTACAGACAAGGGTATGGTAGGATGTGAGTACAGTGGAGGTAAGCCTAGGCATTGAGTGACGATGAGAGAGGTTTTGTCTCTAGAGGCACCATTTAATCCACCATTTAAGCCACCATGAGTCGTTAATCATAAGGTATACACCCCTGCCCTTCTTACCAGAGTGATGTTTGTTTCTGTCGGAGCGATGAATGAAGAAACSGGGTGGCTGTACCGACTCTGACAACATATCCCGAGTGAGCCATGTWTCCGTGAAAAAGAGAATGTTACAATCTCTGATGTCTCTCTGGAAGGCAACTCGTGTCCTAATTTCGTCCACCTTGTTGTCTAGAGATTGGACATTGGTGAGTAATATKTTCGGAAGCGGTGGATGGTGTGCTCGCCTTCTAAGTCTGACCAGTAGGCCACTCCGTCGGCCTCTCCTGCGGCGACYGCGTTKTTTTGGGTCGGCCTCTGGGATTAGATCCCATGTCCAGGGTGGAGGTCTGAACAAAGGGTCGTAATGTTGGTAAATTGACGTCGCTTTTATATCCAATAGTTCTTCCCGGCTGTATGTAATAACACTTGAGATTTTCTGGGCCAGCAATGTAAGAAATACATTTTTTATTTTTATTATACTGCACAGTTTCCTAAGGACCTGAAACGAAGCGACCATCTCTGTCGGCGCCATCAGTGTYACACCTCCGGCGCCATCAGTGTTACACCTCCCGTTGCATGAGTTTGGTCAAGGGCTGGTGGACATTTGGTCCAAAGTGACAGCTTTCCGTTTACAAGCTGCACAATCATTTTTTAAATTCAGTAAAAAAATGTTGGTCTTGGGCTCATATATATGCCTATGGGTATGCATAAGCTCTAATATATGTATGGGTGTTTTGAATTAATAATCACCATAGAAAGTGCTTTAGTTGTGTTAGGCTTTGAAACAATATCCACAATGACCCTGTTTCCCACTACGTTTTCCACTTCTTTCTTCAACTGGATCAAAGTGAGGCGAGTTTTAAAAGCATGATAGTGTTTTGATGTGATTTTTGATTGCATTTGCGTTGATGTCAGAGTGGTTAGAGGGACAATGGAGCCCTGAGTACCAGGCCATTAGCGACCTGATGGTCATTAGCGAGTTGGGTACTACCAACGCATGTCCATAGTGCATAAAAGGAGATTACCGTGACTGAACGGTCACATGACATTGTATGACTCCTGACAGCCAGTGTGGCGGTAATACTGTAATACGGTCACTGCAGCAGCCCAAGTCGCATCAGTGGGGAGGGGGTGTATTTTCTGTGGGAAGTAAGACARTGCAGATTTTTTCTTCTTCTTGTGCCAGGTTGGTAGGGGTGTATCTTTCCTGGGGTGGTGGTGCACAGGCCTAGGGTTGGGGTTGACTGTGAACCTATATGTTGGAGGGCCTCTGTATTCTGTAGCAAATAGGCGTAGGGATTGCCTGGTAAACTACTTGGTGGGGCAGGCAAAAATGTCAATATGGAAGATGAGGAATGAGATGCTGGGGGCGGGATGTAGGGACCCCAGAGCTGTGTTTCTGGGACTGGTGTGGGCTCGGCTAAAACTGGAGCATGTATATAAGGAGCTGGTGAACCATCTTGAAGTATTTTTAGGGGTGTGGGACGTCAGGGGGGGTTCTATGTGCGGTGGACGGGGTGGACGGGGACAGGTTTTACATTTCTAGTCTTAAAATTAAATCAAGTTTATTTTAATGATGTAAGTATTTGGGCTAAAGAAAGTGTGTGAGAGAACGCTGCTACTATATGAATGAACTGTCAGCCGAGACCGAACCTATACAAACTCTGAATCTAACGGAAATCATTTCAATTCCCAATGCGCGTTGCCTCCATCCTGAGGCATCAGAACTCTGTTCTACTTCGTTCCTCTCCCAATTGAACCTATGGATATGCTGTTTAAATGTCACATCAATTYTATTTGTTTCACATCTTTCTTCAGAACCTATGAGGAGAGTACGTTTTGACAGACCATACTTCCAATGGTTTACTTCTTACTTTAAACAGTTCCACAGTGATCCCTGTCCATGTAGCTTCACCCGAAGAGAGGAGAGGGGACAGAAGAGAAGTACTGGGGAGGAGAGAGGGAGGTAAATACCATTACAGGCAGATGTGAATTAATGTTAGGTGTCAGAGCACAAGAGGGAGGGAGAAAGAGATAGAGAGAAAACAACGAGGGACAGGAGGGGGGAACGGGAGACATGGGGGGGATGGGAAAGAGACAGAGCTGCCATGGAAAGGGGGGAGATTAGTTTTGCTCTGGTAATGACAGATCATAAAATCAAGAGAGGGAGGAAAGAAGAGATGAAACAGAGAGAAGGGGGAGGATTAGTGCCACTTCAGGAATGACAGAACATGAGAGAGAAAGAGGAGTGGGATGGGAGAGGGAAGGAATCCTAGGAGTTTAGTTCGGATTCGTTTTGCTACAGGGACGCGGAATTGAAAGATGGAGCAAGAGYTGGGTGATCTTGGTTGGATCATAAAAACAAAAACCTGTCATCAATCAGTTGCTGTCTCGAGTAAGACTAGCGGCATCTGCTTTCCTGCCAGACAACTGCTCTTTGTGTAGGTACTATCTTCCTGGCTGGAGAAAGTGCCATTACTAGAGTAAATGTTGATACAATGGTACAAAGACTCCTAAGAATTACATCAGTGATATGGCAGGATGTCAGTAGTTGTACCACAATGAAACATATATTTTCAGTGGCTTCATTTACCCTGAGGGAACAATAATTGTATCACATTTCATGTACGACCCAGATGCAGACAGTGTTGAAGAAACAAATGTTTATTTCTARTACAGGGGCAGGCAAAYGACAGGTYAAAGRCAGGCAGGGGTCAGTAATCCAGAGAAGGTGCAAAAGGTCCAGAACGGCAGACAGTCTCAGGATCAGGGCAGGCAGGGGTCAATAATCCAGTGAGGTGGGGCAAGGTATAGAATGGACGCCAGGCTCAGGATCAGGGCAGGCAGAAGATTCAAAACGGGGAAAGACTATGAAACAGTAGCAAGAAACAGACAAGAGCAGGGGAACAAACACTGGTAAACAGATAAACAGAGAACACAGGTATAAATACACAGGGGATAATGGGGAAGATGGGCGACACCTGGAGGGGGGTGGAGACAAGCACAAAGACAGGTGAGACAGATCAGGGTGTGACAGATTGACGTAGGTCAGGTATAAGCAGCCCAAATGTTTGTGAATATTGCGCTGTCCAGACATTTTGGTGAAGTTATGGCATGGCAGATGGCACCATGCTCCATTATTAAAAGGGCAACACACTCCATTACCTCTGTTGTCTGAAGTTATGGCAAATGTCTTTATTTGCCTAGGAGGTGTGTTGGGTATAAATGTGCCTATTTTAGCTGTGAATATGTTTCTGTCTTTTTTWTCCATTTCTGCCTCAGCTGTGCGAGTTCCACAGAGGGTTTCTATGGATACTACCCCATTAGCAATGAGCTAGATGACAGTCTCATAGCCCGGTCTCAGCTGCAGCATCAGGAGTATTGTAAGAGAGAAGCTAGAACTGTCAGAACTGGACATCCAGCTTAAGTGAACACGGTTGAGGTCACACTGCATAGTTAACACTGTCCATAGGAGGAACAAGCCCTGCACTTTGTACAGAGACTACAGCCTCACTGTAAAGACCAGCTGCTCATCCCAGCTGCTCACCCGACAAATGCAGGTAGCGAGTGGAAAGAGAGAGAGAGAGAGAGAGAGAGAGGAAAACAGAGGGAGTGGGAGTACATAGTACATAAGGGAGATGAGGGGTAAAGAAGAGTGGAGGCAGAACAGGGAAAGCGGGAGAATAAGGAGAGATGGAGCAAGGGGACACAGATGAAGAGAGGAGATGACGGAGGGAGGGAGCGAGTGCAGAGAGAGACAGAGAGGAAGAGGGCTTGTGTTTAATTAGCTGCCCTGTCCTTGGTCCTTGGTAGAGCCAGGGATGAAACTGGGATGTTCTTTAATTGGCCCCGCTCTGAGGAGAGGGAGAAAGAGGGAGAGGGGCAGAGGGGGTTATTGGCTGCAAAGATAGAGTATAGGGGAGAGAGACAGTTGCCATGACACAGTATGGAGTGGAGAGAAAACTAAGGACATGAATGGGCAAATGGGAGAGATGGATGAGGGAGAGGGGAGAGGGGTGCGAGAGACAGAGATGAATGGAGACAAAACTGTGGCTATAGAGAGACAGAAATAATTCACATATGCACAGAGGAGAGCTGCACTATAAAATAAATCATGTTGTTTTTACAGTAAGTTACTGACAGCCAGTAAGTTGTCTGTTAACTTTACAGTAATGTTCATTGTTAAACCAAAGTTTCTTTGGAATTTACATTAACATACTGCAAGTTTGTTTTCAGTATGTTAAAACCTCTTTGGGATAGGCGTACTGCTAGCGCCCGGCATCGACAACATCTGGTGAAATTGCAGAACGCGAAATTCAAATTACAAAAATCGTAATATTAAACATTCATGAAAATACAAGTGTCATACATCACATCATTTAAAATCTTAACTTCTTGTTAAACCCCCCGCTTTGTCTGAATTCAAAAAGGCTTTACGGCGAAAGTACACCATGAGATTATCTGAGGACAGCGCCCCGCACACAAAATCATTACATACATTTTCCAACCAAGCAGAGGTGTCACGAAAGTCAGAAACAGCGATAAATTAAATCACTTACGTTTGAAGATCTTTATCTGGTTGCAAACACAAGGGTCCCAGCTACATAACAAATGGTCCTTTTGTTCGATAAAGTCCTTCTTTATATCCCAAAAAGTCAGTTTAGTTGGCGCGCTTGACTCAGTAATCCATCGGTTTCCCTCGTTCAAAATACATACAAATGAATCCCGTAAGTTACCAATAAACTTCTTCCAAACAAGTCAAACAACGTTTCTAATCAATCCTCGGGTACCCTAATATGTAAATAAATGGTATAATTTAAGACGGAGAATTGTATGTTCATTACCGGAGATAAATAACGAAGTGTGCGCCCTCACCGGAACATGCTACAAACACTACAGCCAAAATGGGAGCCAATTACAAAAACTACAACTCCTAGCTCATTTTTCAAAAAACAAGCCTGAAACTCTTTCTAAAGACTGTTGACATCTAGTGGAAGCCCTAGGAACTGCAATCTGGGAGGTATTATTTTTATATTCCCATTGACAGCCATTGTAATCAGTGGTGAGCTGGGGAAAAATATGTCTGGATGAATTGTCCTCGGGTTTTCGCCTGCCATATCAGTTTTGTTATACTCACAGACATTATTCTAACAGTTTCGGGAAAATTTAGAGTGTTTTCTATCCAATACTATCAAATATATGCATATCCTAGCTTCTGGGCCTGAGTAACAGGCAGTTTACTTTGGGCATCTCATTCATCCAAACTTCCGAATACTGACCCCTATCCCGAAGAGTAATGTTCATTTTTAAACCAAAGTTTCTTTGGAATTTACGTTAACATACTGCACGTTTGTTTTCAGTATGTTAACGTAAATTCCAAAGAAACCCACCACCCCACACACAACTTACAGGTAACTGGCTGTCAGTAAGTTACTGTAAAAGAACAGGACATATTTACAGTGTGGGAGAGGCTGAGGAAAAATGACAAGGAGAAGAAAATAATTACAATAAGCAAAGGAAGACAGAAAGGTATGTGTGTACACTATACTGTGTGTGTGTTGTGTGCATGTGTGCGTTTGTTTGTGTGTGTCTGTGTGTGTGTGTGTGTAAAGTCCAGGGAAATCAAAACAGCTCAGCAACTTTGTCCGTCTCCTCTTCTACAGTTCGAAGAACAACAGCTTTATTCTAACCATCGGCCCGGTCAATACATGTGCCTGTATATTGGTGATCAATCAAAGTGCCAGGACAGGATTGATCATGCTCAGTCAAATGTGACATATACAAGGCAGTGCAGTCTATGCGATGTTATTGCGTTCAGTCCGAGACAAAGGCACTGTATCTCCATTAACGCCTCATTGTGCTGGTGAACTCATTTAGAAAGAAACTAATTTATGCACATCAGAGTGATGCAAAAGTGCGTGATGGTGTCCCGACAGCAACGAGGACACATACCAATGTAACTTAACTGTGAGCCAATTGGATGGGCTGGTGCACAGTGCGAGGCTAGCCATTTCATATTATCGTCACGACCACGCAGTGTCGTATTTTGTTGCGTGTGTAAGAAAGACATTTGAACTTGAACACATTTGAAAAATCTTGTTGCAGAAATAGCCGCTGTATGTGTTGTCTACATGAAGCTCTCAATCACTACCCTCTGTGTCTGTCCAAACCCACAGTTGTTGTTGGCAAATAAGCTCTGGCGCAACAGTATGTGCACAGCTTACTGAGAAGCAGAAACAAAGTTAGTTCTCAGAGAGAGGCAGAGAGGTGGGGTGATGACTTGAGGCTGCCTTGCAAAAATGCGAATCGTACACACAATCCAACAGAAAGCCCTGCCAGGCATACAATGAGGAGTCACTTAATTATAGGTAGACGCTAATTGCACTAGATTGGAGTTATTCTGATTGTGCATGCAGAGATGTCACCACATAATGAGGCACAGTGCGGGTCAAGCACTTAAATCACAATGTAGGGGTCACAGGAGACAGAAAAGGATTCTAAAATTGCAATTAAGCCAGAATGATTAGACAGTGTGTTCAATGTAAAATGGGGTACGGGGATCAATACCGTTAAATGTAGCTTTCCTAATGGTGTGGACATTAACAATCATACAGAGTCATAGCTACACATAACTCCACATCAGGGATATCACCCTGCTCACCCGTACCTGCTACACCTGCAATTAAATGATAATGCCAATGAGAGGAGCTGGGAGAGGAGGTCCGTGGCTCCACAACAGAGCCACTTCTATCACGACTAAGTGATGCATCCCCTTACCTCAGGTGTTGACGGTTTGTGGAGACTGTAAAAGCATTGGAGAAGTAATGCACCATTATGATATCTAGTGCCTAGCGCCCCAAACCTCTGGATGGGGAGCTGCAAACACGCGTTGACAGCAGTGAAACCCTGAGGAAAAGGCGAATGGCTAAATTGACTATATAACCAAGACTAATTGGTCAAATACGCAGAAATGGCTCATTAAGGCGGGAGAGGATATAATGAAGCATGTTGTAAACCTGTAGAAATGGTCAGCATCTCAAATGCCACCCTATTCCCTATTTAGTGCACTATGGGCTCTGGCCAAAAAGGAGTGCACTATATAGGGAGCCATTTTAAGATGCAGCCTCGTTGAACGGAAGTAGAGGAGCGCAGCACAATGGTGACCTTCTCCAGTGTGTTTTAATTAGGGATAAGCTAGTTGTTATATACTCATTGAAATATTTGAATAGGTACTTACTTGTTGCCTGTAAGTAATTTGTCATTGTTAATGAGCAATTTCGGTCTCATTGTAGTAGACCAAGAGAATATGGAAGGATGGAGGGATTGGTTTTGAAGAAAGGGTGACGGAGAAAGAGAAGATGTAAGGGAGGAGGCAGGTGGCAGATGGAAAGGATGTTTACTTGCATCTCTCCATTCTTCCATCCGTTTTTCCATGAGGGCCTCCATCGCTTCATTGCCCTCTCACTCCACAGGCCATCACAGAGTGAAAGAGGGGAACGGACAGCATCGCCTAGAGCCAACGGAGCAATGGAGCGAGGGAGGGAGAGAGGTAGAGACAGGGTAAGAGGTATAAGGAGACAGAGAAAATGACAGAGAGCGAGAGACAGGGAGAGATGGAGAAAGAGAGAGGCAGGGTAGGATGAATGAGGAGGCAGGTAAAAATGACAGAGAGCGAGAGACAGAGACATGATTGCTAGACCAGGGCAGAGGAACATTCCCCCCCTCTACCAGTTATCCTTCACCACCCTTCCCATGTTTATTCCGTCCCGGTGACGCTCTCCACAGCCCCATGGCTGCGTGACCTTTCTGTCTGTCATCTACCATCCTTCATCCAACCCTGTCACTCTCTTCTCAGCCCACATGCTTCTCACACGGGAAGGTCATACAGCGTCATACTGCTTGGTTGGAAAATGTTTGTGGCGCGCTCCGGTGAGGGTGCGCACTTGATTATTTATCTCCGGGAATGAACATACTATTTTCCGTCTTAAATGTTATCGTTTATTTACATATTAGGGTACCTGAGGATTGATTAGGAATGTTGTTTGACTTGTTTGGACGAAGTATATTGGTAACGTTTGGGATTCATTTTGTATGCATTTTGAACGAGGGGAAACCGGTGGATTATTTAATGAAGCGCGCCAACTAAACTGAGTTTTTGGGGATATAAAGAAGGACTTTATCGAACAAAATGACCATTTGTGATGTAGCTGGGACCTTTTGGATTTCCAACAGAGGAAGATCTTCAAAGGTAAGTGATTTATTTTATCACTATTTTTGAGTTTTGTGACACCTGTGCAGGTTATGAATTCATGTTAATGCAGGAAGTGGGTGAGGCGCTGTCGTCAGACGATCAAATGCTATGCTTTCGCCGTAAAGCCTATTGTAAATCGGACAAAGCGGTTCGATTACCAAGATTCTAAGCTAAAGAATGGTGTATAACACTTGTATTTTTATGAATGTTTAATATTACTACTTTTGTTTTTGAATTTCGCGCTCTGCAATTTCACCAGATGTTGTCGAGGTGGGACGCTAGTGTACCAATGATCCGAAAGAAGTTAATGAGTCCGACGCGAAGGATATACTGCTTCTCCGAGACCAGGCCTAAATACGGAAATACAGGGGATGGACATCGGGGTGCATTGTTAGAATTCATCGGCGAGTGGTTAACCCGCCTCTACCATCTGTTCTGTTGGCCAACATGCAATCACTGGGGGAAAAAATGGATGATCTCCGTTCAAGACTATCCTACCAATGGGACATTAAAACCTGTAATGTCTTATGTTTCACCGAGTGGTGGCTGAACGATAACATGGATAATATACATTTAGCTGGGTTTTCTATGCATCGGCAGGACAGAATAGCTACGTCTAGTAAAACGAGGGGTGGGGGTGTGTGTGTATTTGTCAATAACAGCTGGTGCGCGATGACTAATATTAAGGAAGACTCGAGGTATTTCTCGCCTGAGGTAGAGTACCTCATGATAAACTGTAGACGACACTATCTACCAAGAGAATTTATCTATATTTTTCGTAGCTGTCTACCACCACAAACCGATGCTGCCACTAAGACCGCACTCAACGAGCTGTATAAGGCCATAAGCAAACAAGAAAAGTATTTTCCAGAAGCAGCGCTCCTAGCGGCCGAGGACTTTAATGCAGGCAAACTTAAATCCGTTTTACCTAATATCTACCAGCATGTCACGTGCAACCAGAGGTTAAAAAAAAAACTCTAGACCACCTTTACTCCACACACAGAGACGCATACAAAGCTCTCCCCTGCCCTCCATTTGTTAAATCTGACGATAATTCTATTCGCCTGATTCCTGCTTACAAGCAAAAACTAAAGCAGCAAGTACCGGTGACTCGCTCAATACGGAAGTGGTCAGATGACGTAGATGCTACGCTAAAGGACTGCTTTGCTAGCACAGACTGGAATATGTTCCTGGATTCATCCAATGGCATTGAGGAGTATACCACCTCAGTCACTGGCTTCATCAATAAGTGCATCGAAGACGCCATCCCCACAGTGACTGTACGTAAATATCCCAACCAGAAACCATGGTTTACAGACAACGTCCGCACCGAGCTAAAGGCTAGAGCTGCCGCTTTCAAGGAGTGGGACACTAATCTGGATGCTTATAAGAAATCCCACTATGCCCTCAGATGAACCATCAAACAGGCAAAGCATCAATACAGGACTAAGATTGAATCCTACTACACCGGCTCTGTCAGATGTGGCAGAGTTTGCAAACTATTATGGACTACAAAAGACAAACCCTAGCCGCAAGCTGCCCAGTGACGTGGGCCTACCAAACGAGCGAAATAACTTTTATGCTCGCTTCGAGGCAAGCAACACTGAAGCATTCATGAGAGCACCAGCTGTTCCGGATGACTGTGTGGTCACGCTCTCCATAGCTGATGTAAGCAAAACCTTTAAACAGGTCAACATTCACAAGGCCGCGGGGCCAGACGGATTACCAGGACGTGTACTCAGAGTATGCGCAGACCAACTGCCAAGTTTCTTTACTGCCATTTTCAACCTCTTCCTGACCGAGTCTGTAATACCTACATGTTTCAAGCAGACCACCATAGTTCCTGTACCCAAGAAAGCGAAGCTAACCTGCCTAAATGACTACCGCCCCGTAGCACTCATGTCGGTAGCCATGACGTGCTTTGAAAGGCTGGTCATGGCTCACATCAACACCATCAACACCATCATCCCGGAAACCCTAGACCCACTCCCATTTGCATACCGCCCCAGTGCTCATAAAGAGCATCATTGAGCTATGGACCTTGGAACTTAACACCTCCCTCTGCAACTGGATCCTTGACTTCCTGCCGGGCCGCACCCAGGTGGTAAGGGTAGACGACAACACATCTGCACATGCTGATCCTCAACATGGGGGCCCCTCAGGGGTGCGTGGTTAGTCCCCTCCTGTACTCCCTGTTCACCCACGACTGCACGACTTCAACACCATCATTAAGTTTGCTGACGACACAACAGTGTTTGGCCTGATCACCGACAACAATGAGAACATTTGATTTGATGTAGTACCAGTTCGGACCCCCCCTTTGCCTTCAGAACAGCCTGAATTCTTCAGGGCATGGATTTGACAAGGTGTGACGTTCAAACGTTTCTCAATTGGTATCCAGGGACCTATTTTGTGCCAGGAAAACATTCCCCACACCAAATCCTGACTCTACCATCAGGATGATGCAACCGGAACCAGGAACTCCTCAGTTGTCCAATGTTGGTGATCGCACGCCCACTGGAGCTGCTTCTTGTCGTTTTTAGCTGAAAGGAATGGAACCCCGGTTTGGTGCAATAGTCCATCCGTGACAAGGACCGATGAGTTGTGCGTTCCGAGATGCCGTTCTACACACCACTGTTGTACTGCACCGTTATTTGCCTGTTTGTGGCCTGCCTGTTAGCGTGCATGATTTTTGCCATTCTCCTTCGACCTCTCTCATTAACGAGCTATTTTCCCCCACAGGACTGCCACTGACTGAATGTTTTTGCACCATTCTTGGTAAACCCTAGACACTGTCATGCGTGAAAAGCCCAGGAGGCCGGAAGTTTCTGAGATATTGGATCATACCACGCTCAAAGTCGCATAGGACACTTGTTTTTTCCATTCTAATGTTCAATCGAACAGTAACTTAATGCCTCAATGCCTGTCTGCCTCCTTTATATAGCATGCCATGGCCACATGACTCACTGTCTGTAGGAGTCAACCATTGTCATGAACAGGTTGGTGTACCTAATCTTTAAGATTATTTACTACAAGTTTTTTATCTGGTACTGGGCTACCTTCAGACAAGGCTTGTGAGGCTTGTGGATGTTTTTGTGATATGTCATGGTCTGACAAACATGCATTAAAACAAATATATCTAGCTTAAACAGACAGATTTTATTATGTCAATTAGATTTTTGCAGGGCGCATAAAAACTAGGGGGTTTTAATAAACTGGTCACTGAGAGTAGAACACTGTGTTTACCCATTAATCCCCATGTCTGTAATTGGGCATTCACCAACGCGTGAACCAACGCAGACATGACCAAATACCAATTTAAATTACGTTCAATTAATAAAGCCTTTATAAGCATTACATCAATGTATTACAAATCCTCTATAACCGTATGTCATGCTTTATAATGGGTTCATAAATGTGGCATAACTGTGTGACATAATCACCAATGTCAAATGTGACATAACCCACTTATGTAGAATATGATATAAACATGTGCTTTATAAAGGGTGACATGTTGTGTTAAAGGATGGCACACGTTCTAAATTGAAGTCATGTTAGTCACGTTACACCTGATCTCGTTCCCAGACACTTTCGCCCAAATGTAGGGAAGGTCTGGTGGACCAAAGCATCCTCCAACTTCATTGATTTAGATTTCTCCCAGACAACATCAAATGTCGTCCCCTAATGTGGTTTAAGCATGTTTGTGTACACAGAAAATCTAATTTGGTTGTTTTTCTATTAACAAAGGTGTGAAAAATTGAGGGAAATTAGAAGGAAATGGAGGAAATCCAAAGCCTGGAAAAACAAAACCGAAAAAATTTAATTTGGGAGAAAAAAAAACAGAATTGGGCAAGAAAAGACTCTACCAACGACTTTTGCTGTGCATAACTGCACTTTAGAGTGTGTGTCATCCTGCAGCACAGCATTTTTTGGAAAGTTGAGGTCAGGTCCAATATTGGCTAGGGAGCCAGCCAGCTAACGTTAACTAGCTAGCTAACAGTACACTTTAACTTAAGACATATAGCTAGCTAGGTAAACAATGAACCTAGCTAGGTAAACAACGTTTAAGATCACACACATCACGTAACGTTAGCTAACAAGCCAGCCAGCTAATGTTAGCTAGTTAAACAACAATGAACAAAGTGCCAACAATGCCACAGTGCTGGGAGCTAATCAACCAGGTCCAATATTAGATAGCTAACATTAGGCTCTAACTAGAAAAACAAACGGCTCTGGGAAACAAATAATAACGTCAGCTAGGGGTCAGCCAGCTAGCTAACAGCTAGCTAACAGTACACTTTAGCTTGAAATGAAACCACTTTCTGTCAAAATTAGAAATTTATAACATCTGAAAATGTATCTAGCTAACGCTAGACTATCTTACCTGTATACAACATCTGTCACGATCGTTATAAGGAGTGGACCAAGATGCAGCGTGTTATGTTTCCATCCTTTTATTAGGAAGAGAAACTTAAAGAACAAAAAAACAATCAAGCGAACAAACGAAACGTGAAGCTCAGAGTAGTGCTAACAGGCAACTATACCTATACAAGATCCCACAAAGCACAATGGGAAAATGGCTACCTAAATATGATCCCCAATCAGAGACAACGATAAACAGCTGCCTCTGATTGGGAACCATACTAGGCCAACATAGAAATATAATTCACCTAGATAACCCACCCTTAATCACATCCCGACCTAACCAACATAGAGAATAAAAGCTCTCTATGGTCAGGGCGTGACAACAACATGCATGATGGACTGATTGGGAACCCTGTCAGGAATGCCATACCACGGTTGCCTGTAATCCGGAGACAGGTGTTTTCTCCATCTCTTTAGCTATCATACTTTAATTCCACTGATTTCAAAACTTGGTCCTCCAGAAAGTGGAGAGCAACACTTATTCAGCTCCATTACAAAAAAAGCAGCGTTCGACAGGATTACCAACACAGAATGACGAGCTCAAATAGACAGAAGCCTTCAATATGGCAGACCAATCCGAACTCGAATGTCGAGCCCACTCATTATCTCAGTCAATCATGGCTGGCCGGAAGGTTGATTACTTTTTCTGTGGCTTAACCAACAAAGCTCGTAATTATTTTTTTTTATTCGTATTTATAGATGGCATACACGTTTGTTGTTAAGGCACATGAAATTTCATATGTTCGAGAAGGCATTTCTGCCAAAAAACGCATTTTGATAAAAACATTTTTACATTCAAACGGCTCTCCTGTGAAGTTGTGACTTGCGACATACACCTAGTTTCATGAATCGGGTCACAAATAAAGAAAAACCCTGGAATAGGTAGGTATGTCCAAATCTTTCTTGTACTGTATATGTGACATATAATTAGTCAGGCCTCTCCATTCTTTTGTATTACATTGCGCAACTCCAAGTATTCACCCTCTTGGCATTTTTCCTATTTTGTTGACTTACAACCTGGAATTAAAATAGATTTTGGGGGGGTTTGTATCATTTGATTTACACAACATGCCTACCACTTTGAAGATGCAAAATAGTTTTTACTGTGAAACAAACAAAACAAAAAAAGGGAAAACTTGAATGTGCATAACTATTCACCCCCCCCAAAGTCAATACAGCTGCAAGTCTCTTGGGGTATGTCTTTATAAACTTGGCACATTTAGCCACTGGGATTTTTGTCCATTCTTCAAGGCAAAACTGCTCCAGCTCCTTCAACTTGGATGGGTTCCGCTGATGTACAGCAATTTTAAGTCATACCACAGATTCTCAATTGGATTGAGGTCTGGGCTTTGACTAGGCCATTCTAAGACATTTAAACGTTTCCCCTTAAACCACTCGAGTGTTGCTTTAGCAGTATGCTTAAGGTCATTGTCCTGCTGGAAGGTGAACCTATGTCCCAGTCTCAAATCTCTGGAAGACCGAAACAGGTTTCCCTCAAGAATTTCCCTGTATTTTGCACCATCCATCAGTCCTTCAATTCTGACCAGTTTCCCAGTCCCTGCCGATGAAAAACCTCCCCACGGCATGATGCTGCCACCACCATGCTTCACTGTGGGGGTGGTATTCTCGGGATGATGAGAGGTGTTGGGTTTGCGCCAGACATAGCGTTTTCCTTGATGGCCAAAAAGCTAAAGTTTTTGTCTCATCTGACCAGAGTACCTTCTTCCATATGTTTGGGGAGTCTCCCACATGCCTTTTGGCAAACACCACATTTTTTCTTTAAGCAATGGCTTTTTTTCTGGCCACTCTTCATTAAAGCCCAGCTCTGTGGAGTGTACGGCTTAAAGTGGTCCTATGGACAGATACTCCAATCTCCGCTGTGGAGCTTTGCATCTCCTTCAGGGTTATCTTTGGTCTCTTTGTTGCCTCTCTGATTAATGCCCTCCTTGCCTGGTCTGTGAGTTTTGGTGGGCGGCCCTATCTTGGCAGGTTTGTTGTGGTGCCATATTCTTTCCATTTTTTAAATAATGGATTTAATGGTGCTCCGTGGGATGTTCAAAGTTTGGGATATTTTTTTATAACCTAACCCTGATCTGTGCATCTCCACAACTGTCCCTGACAAAAGTTGTCCTTGGTCTTCATGGTGCCGCTTGCTTGGTGGTGTTGCAGACTCTGGGGCCTTTCAGAACATACTGAATATACTGAGATCATGTGACAGATCATGTGACACTTAGATTGCACACAGGTGGACTTTATTGAACTAATTATGTGATGTCTGAAGGTAATTGGTTGCACCAGATCTTATTTAGGGGCTTCATAGCAAAATGTGCACGCACCACTTTTCTGTTATTTTTTTTTTTTTTTTTAACAATTTCTTTTTTTCATTTCACTTCACCAATTTTGACTATTTTGTGTATGTCCATTACATGAAATACAAATAAAAATCCATTTAAATTACAGGTTGTAATGCAACAAAATAGGAAAAACGCCAAGGGCGATGAATACTTTTGCAAGGCACTGTATCGCGGTGCTTGTCAGGGTAGCACTTTGCTCTGAAGCCTGTAGCCTCGGAGGGTGTAATTAGCCCCTACAACCTCTATAATTTTCACTCCCTCAGCTTTGGGACACTTGTGCATATGGTGGAGACGCGAGTGAACGCGCATTTTGCATCAGATCCACAGATGATGCAATCTCTATTGCACTCCACACTGCCCTTTCACACCTGGACAAAAGGAACACCTATGTGAGAGTGCTATTCATTGACTACAGCTCAGCGTTCAACACCATAGTACTCTCAAAGCTCATCACTAAGCTAAGGACCCTGGGACTAAACACCTCCCTCTGCAACTGGATCCAGCAGGACTTCCTGACAGGCCGCCCCCAGATGGTAAGGGTAGGTGCGTGGTCAGTTCCCTCCTGTACTCCCTGTTCACTCATGACTGCACGGCCAAGCATGACTCCAACACCATCATTAAGTTTTCTGATGACACGAGTGGTAGGCCTGATCACCGACAACGATGAGACAGCCTATAGGGAGGTCAGAGACCTGACCATGTGGTGCCAGGACAACCTCTCCCTCAACGTGATCAAGACAAAGGAGATGATTGTGGACTGCAGGAAAAGGAGGACCACGCACACCCCCATTCTCATTGATGTGGCTGTAGTGGAGCAGGTTGAGAGCTTCAAGTTGCTTGGTGTCCACATCACCAACAAACTAACATGGTCCAAGCACACCAAGTCAGTCGTGAAGAAGGCACGACAAAGCCTATTCCCCTTCAGGAGACTGAAAAGATTTGGCATGGGTCCTCAGATCCTCAAAAAGTTTTACAGCTACACCATCGAGAGCATAATGACTGGTTGTATCACTGCCTGGTATGGCAACTGCTCGGCCTCTAGCCACAAATACTCCAGCCACCCTAGTCATAAACTGTTCTCTCTGCTACAGCACAGCAAGCGGTACCGGAGCGCCAAGTCTAGGTCCAAGAGGCTTCTAAACAGCTTCTACCCCCAAGCCATAAGACTCCCGAACAGCTAATCAAATGGCTACCAAGACAATTTGCATTGCCCCCCCCCCCCACTCTCTTCTACGCTGCTGCTACTCTCTGCTATTATCTATGCATAGTCACTTTAGTAACTCCACCTACATGTACAGTTGAAGTCGGAAGTTTACACACACTTAGGTTGGAGTCATTAAAACTCGTTTTTCAACCACAGAGAGGAGAAAGAAGAGGAAGAGACAGGAAGGATAGAGAGGAGAGAGAAAGAGAGAGGGAGGAGGAAGAGAAGGAGAGGAGAAAGAAGAAGGAGACAAAAAAGAAGAGGGAGGAAAATTAGAAGAGGGAAATGAAGGAGAATATGTATGGAGAGGAAAGAGAGAAGGGAGAGGGAGAGAATGGCCCATGGCGATTCACTGAGCACCAGCAGCCAAGGGGACATGAAGCTCTGAGAGGGCCTATTCACAGCAGGCAGCTGGTAGCACATTATACTCAGTTGTGTAAAGTACTTAAGTAAAAATACTTTCAAGTACAACTTACAGTTGAAGTCGGAAGTTTACATACACTTAGGTTGGAGTCATTAAAACTCGTTTTTCAACCTTTCCACAAATTTCTTGTTAACAAACTATAGTTTTGGCAAGTCGGTTAGCACATCTACTTTGTGCATGACACAAGTCATTTTTCCAACAATTGTTTACAGACAGATTATTTCCCTTCCCACTGTATCACAATTCCAGTGGGTCAGAAGTTTACATACACACACACAAGTTGACTGTGCCTTTAAACAGCTTGGAAAATTCAAGAAAATGATGCCATGGCTTTAGAAGCTTCTGGTAGGCTAATTGACGTCATTTGAGTCAATTGGAGGTGTACCTGTGGATGTATTTCAAGGCCTACCTTCAAACTTAGTGCCTCTTTGCTTGATATCATGGGAAAATCAAAAGAAATCAGCCAAGACTTCAGAAAAAAATTGTGGACCTCCACAAGTCTGGTTCATCCTTGGGAGCAATTTCCAAACGCCTGAAGGTACCACGTTCATCTGTACAAACAATAGTACGCAAGTATAAACACCATGGGACCACGCAGCCGTCATATCGCTCAGGAAGGAGACGTGTTCTGTCTCCTAGAGATGAACGTACTTTGGTGCGAAAAGTGCAAATCAATCCCAGAACAACAGCAGAGGACCTTGTGAAGATTCTGGAGGAAACAGGTAAAAAGTATGTATATCCACAGTAAAACAAGTCCTATATCGACATAACCTGAAAGGCCGCTCAGCAAGGAAGAAGCCACTGCTCCAAAACCGCCATAAAAAAGCCAGACTACGGTTTGCAACTGCACATGGGGACAAAGATCGTACTTTTTGAAGAAATGTCCTCTGGTCTGATGAAACAAAAATAGAACTGTTTGGCCATAATGACCATTGTTATGTTTGGAGGAAAAAGGGGGATGATTGCAAGCCAAAGAACACCATCCCAACCGTGATGCACGGGGGTGGCAGCATCATGTTGTGGGGGTGCTTTGCTGCAGGAGGGACTGGTGCACTTCACAAAATAGATGGCATCATAAGGCAGGAAAATTATGTGGATATATTGAAGCAACATCTCAAGACATCAGTCAGGAAGTTAAAGCTTGGTCTCAAATGGGTGTGCGTGCAAGGAGGCCTACAAACCTGACTCAGTTACACCAGCTCTGTCAGGAGTAATGGGCCAAAATTCACCCAACTTATTGTGGGAAGCTTGTGGAAGGCTACCCCAAAAGGCAATGCTACCAAATACTAGTGTATGTAAACTTCTGACCAACTGGGAATGTGATGAAAGAAATGTAAGATGAAATAAATCATTCTCTCTCTTATTCTGACATTTCACATTCTTAAAACAAAGTGGTGATCCTAACTGACCTATGACAGGGAATTTTTACTGGGATTAATTGTGAAAAACTGAGTTTAAATGTATTTGGCTAAGGTGTATGTAAACTTCCGACTTCTTACTGCATTGTTGGTTAAGGGCTTGTAAGTAAGCATTTCACTGTAAGGTCTACACCTGTTGTATTCGAAGCATTTGACAAATAACATTTGATTTGATGGGGCGAGGGGAAGGGTAAGGGAGTGATTTTGGATTTTCTTCTCTCTCTCTCCAAGTGTCCTGCTCTTTCTCACTCTTTCTATGTGGCTCTCCCTCTCTCCCTCCCTTCTTCCCTCCTCCATCTCCCTCCCTCTCTCTCTCTCTCCCTCTCTCTTTGGCTTTCACTCTCTCTTTGGCTTTCACTCTCTCCCTCCTTCTGAGTGGACACTCTCCCTAGCCTTCTCCCCTGCCCGTAAGGATGACCTGCTCTCTCTCACTCTCTTTGCTCTCTTTCTTCCTCTGAGTGGCCCTCTCCCTCTCCTACTCTCTTGCAGTGTTTATTTAAGAACTTTCACGGCCACTGCACTCTCTTCTCACAGGGCGGAACTGTACTCTCTCTCTCTGTCTCCCTCCCTCTCTCCTTCACTCCCTCTTCCCCTCCCCTCTGTCTCCTAAACACACTCTCTCTCAAGCTATTTCTCTATACATTCCTCTTGTTACACTCTCACTCCTTCCCTTTTCTCCTTTTCCCCACGCTCCTTTGAAAATTCTGAAATTCACAGTTGCTTCAAAGACTTCGCAGGACTCCTATCCTTCTCGTCAGAGCCTTTTTAGATCTGAGGAAAGAAAAAACTGTACCAAATATAACTCACTCTCAAGGCTGCGTCCCAAGTGGTCCACTATTCCCTACATAGTGCACTACTTTCGACCATGACTCATAGGGAATAGGGTGCCATTTGGGAAGCAAGCAAAGAATATGCCACTTAGAGTCTCAGAGACACATAATTGTTAAATGAAAGGAGGACCTTCCTATGCAGAATGCAATTATCAAAAAGATGATGCCTTGAAAGCTATACCACATTATGGTCTATTTAAAAGCCTTGAGAGGGCCATGAAATGACTAATTTAAAAAGTAACAGTGGACAGTAATCTGGTTCACCCTAAGCATAATATCCACTATGTTAACGATATGTGTTCTGGGACTTGTTTTACCATACATATTGAACCAATAATTTATCATGAAAATCTGATCTATCATCATGACTGACATCATATATGACAAATGATCATGCATTTCTTTTCTCACCTCCGTATAAGATGTTTATTTAAACAATACAAATGGATTAATTGATTAAAATATGATTTTCATTGCTCAGTCAGTTTTAAAACATGTGAAAAGTCCATGGAGAACATGGTATGAGTGATGTCACCTGAAGGCTACAGGATGTTATGTGCTGTACTACATTGGTGTTTTACTAGATTCATTCACTGTTCAATACATTACATCCAACCTTTTCTCCTGTGTTTGCCTTGACATGCTCTGAGTGGTTCCTGTATGTCTAACATACTGTACCATGGCTTCAGTTACATATATTGTTGACGTATGTCATCTCAATATCAGTTTTACACTACAACTCCCATGTTTCAAAATGTTTCAGAATTTGCCACATTCTTTTGCTACGTACTCTCCTGCAAGATTTCTTTAGCACTACTCTACCTCCTTTGAGTCTCCTTTGAATCTGTGTTCTGGAATGACAGTAATGTATTCTAGCCCTCCCAATGGTCTTGATGGCGCCTCTCATCTCTCTTTTACCTTAGGGACCAGCTTGTTGTTGTGGGAGTTGAGATGTGTATGCCAAATGGCACCCTATTCCCTATATAGTGCACTACTTTTGACCAGTCAAAAGAAATGCACTATTTAGGGAATAGGGTGTGCCATTTAGGACACGGCCAAGGTCTGTTGACCGCTCTTTCTTTTTAAATGTGTTTTCTCACCTGTTGGTCCCATCTTCCTCACTTTATTGTGGGAGTAATGTATATTCTCCTAAACCCAATGAACAGTATCGGAGAGAGAGTTATGTAAAGAATAGTCTCATTGAATATGGGAGTCTGGGAGAGACATAAAACCAGATATTTTTCTCTCCTTATGTTTTCTGCTTCTCTCTCTGGGTGCCCTCTTGCTGTCTGCTGTGCCTCTGTGTTTGTCTTCTAAATTKAATTAATAAACGTAAGACACACGCACACATTCAGAGAGAGAGAGACTGTTGAATAATTAACTTTTCTAAACTTTTCTTGCGCGAGGCGTTCGGTATCCAGGCGACATGTCGGCTGTCTTGCAAACTACGTAATTCTTCCACAATGAACACCGTCTAAGGCTAAACTAATGAGTGCATCTTTCTCTTTCTCATCCCGTCATTCTCTCTGTCCAAGAGGAGAGAGAGAATGAAGGGATGAGAAAGAGAAAGATGCAGTCATTAGTTTACCTGCACAGATGGTTTGAGAGGCTCCTCAGAGTCTTAATTATGCAGGCAAATACTGTAGGAAAATGTGAAATTAAAGTGGACAGTTATTCTGTGGCCGTACGACACAATATTTATTAGGGTTGCACCTGATTTTTGGGACCCAGGTGACTCTTTCTGCCACACAATCTTTTCTTTCTGTCCCAGGTATCTGTCACAGAGCTCTGAGGGGAGTTAACTCGCATGACTAAGTCCCATAATATCTGCTACAATGTAATCACTACTAATGTGTGTAGCATTAATGCGAGTATACGTGTTGTCACGATACTTGATATCATCACGATACTCGATACCAAAACAATATCAAAACGGTACCATGCTATAAAAAAGAAGGCATATGAATGGGACTTTATCCGGACAGATAAACTCAACTACTGCTCTGTTCAATTGTTGGGTATCTTTCAAGTTCAGTAACATTACATTTTAAACCTTTTGCATGTGTATGCATTAAGGGACAGCCATGTTCATGCCACGCTGGTGTAAATCATTTTGGAGACAGGCGCAGGAATACACAATAGGTGTTTTTAATACACCCAAAACAAGCACGTATACAAAAACACTGGGCTGTACCCAAACAAAAGAGCGAGGGTTAACCTTGTTGAACACCACGGGACGATAACCGTAATACACAATATATAAAGCACACAGCATAACAGCTGCACCAACACATAGGTACTCACACCACCAACAGACATGGGAACAATAACTGACAAAGACAGAGGGAACAGAGGGCACATATATAACATACTAATCAGGGGAAATGGGAACCAGGTGTGTGTAATCAGACAAGACAGTCCGGGGTTGATGATAATGAATCCCGTTCAGTGAAGCCTAGAAAGCCGGTGACGTAGACCTCCGGAACTGGTGAGCAGAATGAGCAGCAGTACCGGGGGGATCCGTGACAGTGCATGCATTAATAAATCAATTATACAATCAATTTGACTTTGTTCTTACCCATTTAACTACATAACAACCTAATGGTAATCATTTATTTGAATGGTACATCTCTATTGATAAACTAGGTAAATTAAGATATAGCCTAGACCTATTCACAATACAGGTGAATGCAGTCTATAGGAGTGTGTGCATGCATTAAATTATTGAGTTTGTTGGCTGATTTTATGCGGCTACAGATGACAAACAATCTGTTTCCCTTACATTTGGGACTTATTTTAATGTACTGATCAACAACATTTTCATAGAAGTAGCTTATTTGATAAAAGTGTGCCTTGTCTCTTTAACCATCAAGAGGGAGGTCGCCTGTAGGAGCCCTATTCACACCACAATTAGCTCTCTGAGGCAATAGATAATCTTTGGGAAAGATGTGATAAAGACTTAAGTGAATTAATAAAGTTTTGGTGGCAATCATCTTTGAAATGATGTTATAGCTTTATCTGTAAAATAGCAAGGTACTTAGCCTTTAAAGCTGGAAGCGACCGGTATCTTCTTGCATTGTAAAGTGTTCTAGCCTGTATGGACATTGTTTTCCGAACAGTCATTAACAGTTTCAACATTTGTATATGCTGTGATGCATTATTAAAGTGWGTTAACTTCTGTGCATGAGTGGGGAGCTAACATGATGCAGCCCAGACTCCCAGTGCAGGCTAAGTGGAGTAGGCACGGTGCGCTCACGCTATAAGGGTGACATCGGATGCGCTGAATGACAGACTTGATCCATGAGACACATTTGACAGAAGTAACGAAAGTAACGAAAATTCTAGTACCGAACCGTTTTTTATGTTCTAGAATCAAAAAACTACAGAAGTTTCAGTATACTGTGCAACACTAGTGAGTACATACCATATAGAATTACTGTTGAGTAACACAGCTTGGATACCAAACACATAACTCCTCCGAACGTCTACATATTTGTTTTTGATTTATATCTGATGCCCCCATCATTTTTGTTGACTAGATGTAGGCCTAGTTTATGTTCGGTTTAAGAAGCTTGTTTGGAATAGCAAGTCCTACTGAGCTCTTCCCTATAGTAATACCATAATCAGAACCCTTCGGAACATCTACATATGATTAAAAAAAAATCATGAGGCTTCCGATTCTTAAACACAGTATTGCGGCCCGACCAAACACTTATGTGCTGCGTTAATCCGTCCCAGCGCTGTTCTAACATAGCCTTCGGCCGGTCCACTCCCCATTCTCGTCATTATCAGGGGCCTAATCCTGATAAAGACACTCCTCACACGGTGCGCCATGATCCGGGGTGAGAAGCAGGAGTTGTGCTTTGCTTACCCACAGAAAGCCCTGAGCAAACACAGCAGCTGAGATCGGTTGACACTGACAGGGGCCCGAGGCACAGTCTGAGGGAGAGGAAGGAAGCAGAGGAGAGGAGAAAGAAGAGGAAGAGACAGGGAGGAGAGGAAGAACAGAGAGAGAGAGAGAGAAGAGAGAGGAGGAAGAGAGGGAGGAGAAAGAAGAGGAAGAGACAGGGAGGAAGAGATGAGGAGGAAGAGAAGGAGAGGAGAAGAAGAGGAAGAGACAGGGAGGAGAGAGAGAGGAGGAAGAGAAGGAGAGGAGAAAGAAGAGGAAGAGCAGGGAGGAGAGAGAGAGGGGAAGAGAAGGAGAGAGAAAGAAGAAGGAAGAGGCAGGGAGGAGAGAGAGAGGAGGAAGAGAAGGAGAGGAGAAAGAAGAGGAAGAAGGCAGGGGGAGAGAGAGGAGAAAGAGAGAGGAGAGGAGAAAGAAGAGGAAGAAGACAGGAGAGAGAGAGAGGAGGAAGAGAAGGAGAGGAGAAAAGAAGAGGAAGAGGCAGGGAGGAGAGAGAGAGGAGAAGAGAAGGAGAGGAGAAAGAATAGGAAGAGACAGGGAGGAGAGAAGAGAGGAGGAAGGAAGAAGGAGAGGAGAAAGAAGAGGAAGAGGCAGAGGAGGGGAGAGAGAGGAGGAAGAGAAGGAGAGGAGAAAGAAGAGGAAGAGACAGGGAGGAGGAGAGAGGAGGAAGAGAAAGAGAGGAGAAAGAAGAGGAAGAGGCAGGGAGGAGAGAGAGGAGGAAGAGAAGGAGAGGAGAAAATAGAGGAAGAGGCAGGGAGGAGAGAGAGAAGAGGAGAGAGAGGAGGAAGAGAAGGAGAAGGAGAAAGAAGAGGAAGAGGCAGGAGGAGAGAGAGGAGGAAGAGAAGGAGAGGAGAAAGAAGAGGAAGAGACAGGGAGGAGAGAGAGAAGAGAGAAGAGAGAGAGGAGGAAGAGAAGGAGAGAAAAGAGAGGAGAAGGCAGGGAGAGAGAGAAGAAGAGAGAGAGAGAGAGGAGGATAAGAGAAGGAGAGGAGAAAGAAGAGGAAGAGACAGGGAGGAGAGAGAGAAGAAGAGAGGAAGGAAGAGAAGGAGAGGATAAAGAAGAGGAAGAGGCACAGGGAGGAAGAGAAGAAGGAGAGAGAGAGAGAGAGGAGGAAGAGAAGGAGAGGAGAAAGAAAGAAGGAAGAGGCAGGGAGGAGAGAGAGAGGAGGAAAGAAGGAGAGGGAGAAAGAAGAGGAAGAGACAGGGAGGAGAGAGAGAAGAGAGAGAGGAGGAAGAGAAGGAGAGGAAAAAGAAGAAGGAGACAAAAAAGAAGAGGGAGGAAAATTAGAAGAGGGAAATGAAGGAGAATATGTTTGGAGAGGAAAGAGAGAAGGGAGAGGGAGAGAAGGGCCCATGACGATTCACTGAGCACCAGCAGCCAAGGGGACAGGAGGCTCTGAGAGGGCCTATTCACAGCAGGCAGCTGGTAGCACATTATACTCAGTTGTGTAAAGTACTTAAGTAAAAATTACTTTCAAGTACAACTTACAGTTGAAGTCGGAAGTTTACATACACTTAGGTTGGAGTCATTAAAACTCGCTTTTCAACCACACAAACTATAGTTTTGGCAAGTCGGTTAGGACATCTACTTCGTGCATGACACAACTCATTTTTCCAACAATTGTTTACAGACAGATTATTTTACTTATAATTCACTGTATCACAATTCCAGTGGGTCAGAAGTTTACATACACTAAGTTGACTGTGCCTTTAAACAGCTTGGAAAATTCAAGAAAATGATGYCATGGCTTTAGAAGCTTCTGATAGGCTAATTGACGTCATTTGAGTCAATTGGAGGTCTACCTGTGGATGTATTTCAAGACCTACCTTCAAACTCAGTGCGTCTTTGCTTGATATCATGGGAAAATCAAAAGAAATGAGCCAAGATCTCAGAAAAAAATTTGTAAACCTCTACAAGTAATGTTCATCCTTGGGAGCAATTTCCAAACGCCTGAATGTAGCACGTTCATCTGTACAAACAATAGTACGCAAGTATAAACACCATGGGACCACACAGCCGTCATACGGCTCAGGAAGGAGATGCATTCTGTCTCCTAGCGATGAACGTACTTTGGTGCGAAAAGTGCAAATCAATCCCAGAACAACAGCAAAGGACCCTGTGAAGATGCTGGAGGAAACAGGTACAAAAGTATCTATATCCACAGTAAAACGAGTCCTATATTGACATAACCTGAAAGGCCACTCAGCAAGGAAAAAGCCACTGCTCCAAAACCGCCATAAAAAAGCCAGACTACGGTTTGCAACTGCACATGGGGACAAAGATCATACTTTTTGGAGAAATTTCCTCTGGTCTGAGGAAACAAAAATATAATTGTTTGGACATAATGACCATCGTTATGTTTGGAGGAAAAAGGGGGAGGCTTGCAAGCCGAAGAACTCCATCCCAAACGTGAAGCACGGGGGTAGAAATATCATGTTGTGGGGGTGCTTTGCTGCAGGAGGGACTGGTGCACTTCACAAAGTAGATGGCATCATGAGGCAGGAAAATTAGGTGGATATATTGAAACAACATCTCAAGACATCAGTCAGGAATGTCTGGTYGCAAATGGGTCTTCCAAAGGGACAATGACCCCAAGCATCCTTCCAAAGTTGTGGCAAAATGGCTTAAGGACAACAAATTCAAGGTATTGGAGTGGCAATCACAAAGCCCTGACCTCAATCCTATAGAAAATGTGTGTGCAGAACTGAAAAAGCGTGTGCATGCAAGGAGGCCTACAAACCTGATTCAGTTACACCAGCTCTGTCAGGAAGAATGGGCCAAAATTTACCCAACTTATTGTGAGAAGCTTGTGGAAGGCTACCCCAAACGTTTGACCCATGTTAAACATTTTAAAGGCAATGCTACCAAATACTAATTGAGTGTATGTAAACTTCTGACCCACTGGGAATATGATGAAAGAAATTAAAGCTGAAATAAATCAATCTCTCTGCTATTATTCTGAAATTTCACTTTCTTAACTTAAAGTGGTGATCCTAACAGACCTAAAACAGGGAATTTTTTACTGGGAATAAATATCAGGAATTGTGAAAAATTTTGTTTAAATGTATTTGGCTAAGGTGTATGTAAATTTCCCACTTCAACTGTAAGTCGTTTTTTGGGGTATCTGTAATTTACTTTACTATTTTCATTTTTGACAACATTTACTTTTACTTCACCACATTTCTAAAGAAAATAAAGTACTTTTTTCCCTGACACTCAAAAGTACTTGTTACATTTTAAATGCTTAGCAGGACAGGAAAATGGTCCAATGTACACACTTATGAAGAGAACATTCTTTGTCATCCCTACTACCTGATCTGGCGGATTCAATAAACACAAATGCTTTGTCTGAGTGTTGGAGAACTTGCCCCTGTGGCTATCCGTAAATTTTAAACGCAATATCGTGCCCTCTGGTTTGCTTAATATAAGGAATTTGAAATTATTTTTTCTTTTACTTTTGATACTTAAGTACATTTGATTAATTACATTTACTTTTGATACTTAGGGATATTTCAAACCAAATACTTTTACTCAGGTAGTAGTTTACTGGGTGACTTTTTCTATTATCATTTTCTATTACAGTATATTTACCTTTACTCAAGTATGACAATTGGGTACTTTTTCCACCACTGATTATACTGTTTACTCTTCATGCAGTGTGAAACTGGGAGTACCTCTTCATCAAAAGGTGTAAAGGTTTTTGGAGAAATATGAAAGCATAATTAATGAATGTCACATAAAGGGAATAAGAAGTAGGGATTTTTTTTTTTTACCATATGGACATTTAAAGGCTTTTAAGTTTGCAAATAGGAGACACTTATAATCATGGTGTCAATTGAAAGGGAACACTTTGGGGATTATGGTGGAATCAGAGAAAATATGTGAATGACAGTTCAAGTGCTTAATAGTGACATTTTTAGTTTTTGTACCGATATATGGGTTCTCTGTAGTAGGAGATACTGGAATACTAAGAGGTTTTTAATATGATAGAAAACAAAACAGATTCTTTTTTATTATTAATTTGCATATTTTGTAGCCAATATCTAATCTCTGTTGTTTTTATGAATATTCTTCGCAGATTACATTACTGTCATCATTGTTATTGACAGTTTGCTGGGGACAACTAGACAAGGAAAGGTCAAACCCCTTCCAGGTCATTTCCTTGAAGTTTGAGAGCGAGGTACAGAGGAAAAAGAAGCACCTTTAGATAATTCAGAGTGAACAGGGAACGAGAAACAACAGCATGTAATGTTTATGCTTATCGCAGCCTCACAGAATTCACAGTCCGTTCCTTGAATGACATCTACACATGCACACACACACACACACACACACACACACACACACACACCTGTCTCTTATACACATCTAGATGTGTATAAGAGCACACACACACACACACACACACACACACACACACACACACACACACACACACACACACACACACACACACACTAATATATACACACTAATATCCAAATAAGCCAACACATGCAATTTCACACAAACATAAAAAAAGCAAAAAACAATACCATTAGCATAAAGATGCAATGATCGCATTAACAGTGTAAAAGGGTAACCATAATTAGATTTTCCCCTTTGATAGGAATGATGATAAATAATCCCTGTGAAATCCTTTTGTCAAAATGAGCTGAAAATGCTAAGCTTGATCCATGTGTAAACATTGATCTGTCAGGAGCCTGAACAACAAAATACGCTCAATATCTATGTTTTACAACACTAGCCAATTACTGCATTGTGACATGACATTTCAGTAGTTTTAGTTTATTTACAAAATGTGTCGATGCATGTCACACCCTGGTCTGTTTCACTTGTCTTTGTGCTTGTCTCCACCCCCCTCCAGGTGATGCCCATCTTCCCCATAATCCCCAGTGTATTTATACCTGTGTTCTCTGTTTGTCTGTTGCCAGTTCATTTTGTTTCGTCAAGCCTACCAGCGGTTTCCCCGGATTTGTCTTTAGGAACAGCAGTCTTTCAAAGTAAAAGCTTTACGCTTCTGTGACCCTAATTCAACTGATATTGTTTATCATTGATTGTACGGAATTTCATCAGTAAAGAAGGCTGTCCTCCGTAAAATTCCACTCCGTTTAGACTTGATTACTCATCACACCAAGGCTCTATGGGATTGAAATGGGCATTGAGTAGAATCCAATATTCTACCTTGGAAGACAACCTGTACCATTCCCTTCTTCTCTTCCTATCTGCTCCAGGAGGATTAGAGAGGAGGATATTTTTGGAGGAGAGAGAAAGGTGGCTACTGCCAAGCTCCTCTTTTCCCTTTGGACCTGCGTGTGGAGAATAACCGGCAGAAGTGGGAAGAGCCCCGTAGTTGTGGACAATACGGGCGCTTTTTACAACAGCCTCGGATCAAAGGAGGGAAGCCAAGAGCCACGAGGCGCCCACGGGGAGAGCTGGGATTAGTGGGATTAGCCCAAACGCTCCAGTGATAGGACTCTATCCTCCTGGACAGATAGGCAAACACCGGCAGCCCTGGAAGTCTGTAAGGGCACTGTCTCTGTAATACAGCGTTTAAGGCTAGGGCTGACTCCCAAATTATACTCTAATACCTATTTAGGGCACTACTTTTGACCAGGACCCATTGGGCTCTGGTCAGAAGTAGTGCACTATGTAGGGAATAGGATGCCATTTAGGATGCACACAATGGCTCAAAGAGGGGACTGAGACTGAAGCACCTTCTAGCGGCCTGGATTCTTCCTTCTTTTGTTTATCACATGCAAAATGGATGGTCTTTGCTTTATATCCTCCATGTTTTGGGCCCAACATGCTCTCCTCCCTGAGTGATTTTCTTTCTCTGCACCTAAACTTCGAGCTTTGTCTCACTGATAAAGTATCCTGAATTTGCATAGCGTAATCTGATTCTCAAACAGTGCCCCAGATATTGGAGAGAAGACGACATTGTTTTTCTCTCAATTATTATATTCAACAATCAAAGATAAAATAATACAGCAGGCTGCCCAAATCCAAATCCATAATAAACCATAAAATAATAATATAGCTACCATCCAAAAATACACTGCGTGTACAAAACATTAGGAACACCTGCTCTTTCCTTGACATAGACTGACCAGGTGAATCCAGGTGAAGGCTATGATCCCTTATTGATCCACTTCAATCAGTGTAGATGAAGGGGAGGAGACAGGTTAAAGGAGAAAGTTTAATCGTTGAGACAATGGAGATATGGATTGTGTATGTGTACCATTCAATAGGCAAGACAAAATATTTAAGTTCCTTTGAACGGGGTATGGTAGTAGATGCCAGGCACACCGGTTTGAGTGAGTATCAAGAATGGTCCAGCCATCTTGAGTCAACATGGGCCACAATCCCTGTGGAACGCTTTTGACACCTTGTAGAGTCTATACCCGACAAATTGAGGCTGTTCTGAGGGCAAAAGGGGGTGCAACTCAATATTAGGAAGGTGTTCCTAATGTTTTGTACACTCAGAGTACTTGTTTATGGAACACATTAGTTTAAGGTGCCAAGGAATGAACAAAATGCACTTACATATGGATATTTATTCTATATTTCTCTTCTTGCACATACTTACATTACGGTTGTTGGCATCTATGTTTTTCTATGATTTGTGCCACTGTTTTAATCTATCTTGTGTGTATTGGTATGTGTCGAACACACATAAACGATACATCCTCGTGTGCGTGCATGTAACCGTAGGGTCCATGTGGAATACGCTTCCCACGTATGACAGCACAGAGCTGCGGATGGAATGGGTCACACGCTTTCAGTTGGTGTCACATGACGTCCGTGTGGAGTTTATACAACAGTGAGATACCTCACCTGAGACTCTGTACCACCATCACTCACACAGACAACCATATGCTGAGGCTGTGTAATAGGGTGACATTTGGGAAGTACCCTCTGACTAATATTACTGTAGTCACCACTGCATACAGGATAGGCTCTGGGAATGGGACCCAGCTGCATAGCGTTTTGTGATTAATTCTCAAGTCTTGTGTTGTGTCTGTTGTGTCTTAGGAGTCAACTGTGCACTGTTATTTATCGCTGCCTTTGTTAGTCCCTGTGAGGGATACCCTGGTCTCTGGTGACACTGCAAACTGGTGAGTCTGGGCCTCTCGTTGTTTACCGGTGTCTTATCGTGGATTCTTATCAAGGGAGAGAGTAGGAGAAGAGAGGAGGAGAGGGATTAACAGGACATTCCCTCTCCAGCTTTCAGACGGAGATGAGTGTGAATTGCTTACGTATATAGATGTGTCTGTGTCTTAAGCCCGATCTCTTTCTTAGCAAAAATGGTGACGGTGGACTTTATGGTGATGGAAATCATTGTTATAGATTAAGATTTCTTTCCTTTCACATCTAAGAGATTCAGAGATTCTTAGTAGACGATTTGATATATGAATGACGAATGGCATTCTATTTTCGTGCCAAATTTCCAGTTGGCAACCCATCCTTTACGGAATTAATTGACACATAAATAACAATTAACAGTGATAATTCTTCCGGTGTTCTGTGCAGTGCACACTGAAAAAATTATGAAAAATAAATTAATACATAACAGCAAATACATTTATCTAAGCAATAATAATAACCAGCCTCCCGGGTGGCGCAGTGGTCTAGGGCACTGCATCGCAGGCTCTGTCGCAGCCGGCCGCGACCGGGAGGTCCGTGGGGCGACGCACAATTGGCATAGCGTCGTCCGGGTTAGGGAGGGTTTGGCCGGTAGGGATATCCTTGTCTCATCGCGCTCCAGCGACTCCTGTGGCGGGCCGGGCGCAGTGCGCGCTAACCAAGGGGGCCAGGTACACGGTGTTTCCTCCGACACATTGGTGCGGCTGGCTTCCGGGTTGGAGGCGCGCTGTGTTAAGAAGCAGTGCGGCTTGGTTGGGTTGTGCTTCGGAGGACGCATGGCTTTCGACCTTCGTCTCTCCCGAGCCCGTACGGGAGTTCTAGCGATGAGACAAGATAGTAATTACTAGCGATTGGATACCACAAAAATTGGGGAGAAAATGGGATTAAAACTTTTTACAAATTAAAAAAATTAAAATAAAAACATTAAATAAATAAATAAATAAAAATAATAATAACCAGAGCAGTAAAAAGTATAAAAAAGTATAAAAATGTATACAGACAAATAAATACAGAAATATGAAACGGAAGGCGTTTTAATTCAGTCCAGCACAAAGAGAAGAGACATGCCTACACACAATCTATATAGGCTACATACAGCAAGTGACCTTTGCTATATATCTGGAGCTAAATAGTTTGGAAAATTTAATTAGCCTATAGGTCACCCTTTTTTTTTTATTGCAGACTTTATCTAAAGATTCTGCAAACGGAAATACACAATGGACCAAAATAATAAAATCTTACCGGTATATCTGGTGGGCTTTCTGGAATACGAACAAATGTATATCGTGGTAGAAAGTGCAATAGAGGATAAAAGGAATTACATTTTCTATCTCTTCGAAGTCACAATAGTTACATAGTCGAAGAGGAAACTCTTCCATTTCACCATTATACCGACCTGTTTCAAAACGCAGAGGCAATATCCCTGATCATCAAATCAAATCAAATGTATTTATATAGCCCTTCTTACATCAGCTGATATCTCAAAGTGCTGTACAGAAACCCAGCCTAAAACCCCAAACAGCAAGCAATGCAGGTGTAGAAGCACAGTGGCTAGGAAAAACTCCCTAGAAAAGCCAAAACCTAGGAAGAAACGTAGAGAGGAACCAGGCTATGAGGGGTGGCCAGTCCTCTTCTGGCTGTGCCGGGTGGAGATTATAACAGAACTATGCCAAGATGTTCAGCAAGTTCATAAATGACCAGCATGGTCAAATAATAATAATCACAGTGGTTGTCGGAGGTGCAGCAAGTCAGCACCTCAGGATAAATGTCAGTTGGCTTTTCATAGCCGATCATTAAGAGTACTCTACCGCTCCTGCGGTCTCTAGAGAGTTGAAAACAGCAGGTCTGGGACAGGTAGCACGTCCGGTGAACAGGTCAGGGTTCCATAGCCGCAGCAGAACAGTTGAAACTGGAGCAGCAGCACGGCCAGGTGGACTGTGGACACAAGGAGTCATCATGCCAGGTAGTCCTGAGGCATGGTCCTAGGCTCAGGTCCTCCGAGAGAGAAAAGAAAGAGAGAAAGGAGGAATTAAAGAGCATACTTAAATTCACACAGGACACCGGAAAGACAGGAGAAGTACTCCAGATATACAAAACTGACCCTAGCCCCCCGACACACTAAACTATTGCAGCATAAATACTGGAGGCTGAGACAGGAGGGGTCAGGAGACACTGTGCCCCATCCATGATAACCCCGACAGGGCCAAAACAGAAGAAATATAAACCCACCCACTTTGCCAAATCACAGCCCCCACCACACTAGAGGGATATCTTCAACCACAATTTACCATCCTGAGACAAGGCCGAGTATAGCCCACAAAGATCTCCGCCACGGCACAACCCAAGAGGCGCCAACCCAGACAGAAGATCACGTCAGTGGCTCAACCCACTCAAGTGACGCACCCCTCCTAGGGACGGCATGAAAGAGCACCAAAGCCAGTGACTCAGCCCCTGTTTAATAGGGTTAGAGGCAGAGAATCCCAGTGGAGAGAGGGGAACCGGCCAGGCAGAGACAGCAAGGGCGGTTTGTTGCTCCAGAGCCTTTCCGTTCACCTTCACACTCCTGGGCCAGACTACACTCAATCATATGACCCACTGAAGAGATGAGTCTTCAGTAAAGACTTAAAAGTTGAGACCGAGTCTGCATCCCACACATGGGTAGGCAGACCATTCCATAAAAATTGAGATCTATAGGAGAAAGCCCTGCCTCCAGCTGTTTGCTTAGAAATTCTGATCTTACCTGTTTCAATACGCAGAGACTATATCCCTGATCTGACCTGTTTCAATACGCAGAGACAATATCCCTGATCTGACCTGTTTCAATACGCAGAGGAAATATCCCTGATCTTACCTGTTTCAAAATGCAGAAGCAATATTTCTGTTCTTACYTGTTTCAATACGCAGGGGCAATATCCCTGATCTTACCTGTTTCAAAATGCAGAAGCAATATTTCTGTTCTTACCTGTTTCAATACGCAGGGGCAATATCCCTGATCTTCGCGTTTCAATACACAGGCAACAACCCTGATCTTACCTGTTTCAATACGCAGAGGCAATATCCCTGATCTTACCTGCTTCAATACGCAGGGGCAATATCCCTGATCTTACCTGTTTCAGTACGCAGGGGCAATATCCCTGATCTTACCTGTGCACATAGCGATCAATGTTCCCTCTAAACTGAGCATGTGCTTCCTCTAATCTTCCCGCTCCCCTGGGACTGCCGCACAGAAGAAATATCAGTGTCAGCATGAGATTGAACTTCACTCAACTTTCTAGAGTTTCCCTTTACTGTGTGAGTTGTGATCGAATCAATACAATATTTGCCACTTTCAAAACGAACTATGCAAGAGATTCATCGGAGCAGGATTCCATTACACTGACACAGGCATGACTCAGGCCCATACTCTACACAGACCGGTGCGCCATAACCAATCAGAGCTGCAGTAGGCTTATATGCAAATAGACCATTGCTATATATGGATTACTGCCATTCACTTTGAACTGGACTGTTTTACAGCATGAGCGGTTGCGATTATTATGTGCTTGTTTTGAGATCAAAGTGAGAGCTGCACGTAGCCACGTGTTCACATTTGTTTATATTCTTTGCTAGCTAGTGAGTTATTAGCCCAATTATAGCTAATTTGAAGTCAGAAATGTAGGAGTGATTGCTTCCTACAAGAGCACAAAACGTGACCATTTCTAGCAATCTTTGAAAAGCAAGTCAGGTAAAGCTCTTTTTCTTATGTCTTAAAGGGGCAGTGTTGTATTTTAAGACAGGCTTGAATAAGCCTGTAGGCAGAGGGTAGCAAAGTTTGGTATGGGAATACTAATGCATCTTATTTTGTAAAGTGGTTTCTTGCATCAAACAACGCAACAAAATGTTCAGTCATATTGGCTGCTACTGTAGGCTGAATGATAGAACCGCTATTTCCATGTTAAAATGTTATGTAAAGCATTTTTTCGGGATAGTTTTTTTTACATTAGGCCACCCTGGTAGGCCTAAACTATGATCAAATAACCACAGTAGTCTACTTAGCCACTGTTAAAACAGTAAATTAAAGTGGGTACAGCCTCCGTGATCACAGTAAAACCTGAAATTTGCTCGGTGTCGGAAAAAATGAGAGGGAACATTGATAGCGATCTCTTGCTTTTAGGTAGGTTGTACATAATATATCTCTCACACACAAAATGTTCACAGTCAGGCTGTTGGAAAAGGTCAGAAATGATGGTTGCCCAGGCTCCCCCTATAAGGAGATCCTACTGAATAACTGCTAGATATTCTAGCAATTAGCATATCCAACAGTCTATTCCAAAGTCTCACCATGCACGACCTCATGGGTTCCGAGCCCATGTCCCAAGTTAATGGCAATATAGGCGCAAACTTGTGGACACCTAAAAAATTATGATTTTTCGATATGTCGTAGCATCCCACACTCCTGCTGAATAGTCCAGAGTAGGACACACGTATGTCTGATACAGTTTGGAATACGTGGCATTGTCAAGTCTACTCCAACTCCCCATCTCCGGTGCTTCAATCCTCTTCCAGACGGGTAACGAACAAGGTTATCTACTCCATCAACACCACAACTAGCTGGCGAAACTGGGTACGGCCATGGAGGAGGTCCTCCGCGTTCTCCACCTCCTCGACACCACCAGAGAGGTTCTCCATATCCCTATCAGAGGGCCTCCTACCAAGGGTCGTCACAGTGAGCCAGCCCCCCAGCCTACCTAGCCGTCCGCCGAGGTCAGCGATACCCGACTGCCCGGAGATATATGACGGTACTCCTACTCCAGTGCTCCCTCTATTTCATCTATCAGACGGGAACCCCCACCACCGAGAGGTCCAAGGTTGCCACGGTCATTTTCGTGTTGACCGGACGGGCGTTGGAGTGGGCTACAGCCGTCTGGGAGAGAGGAGAAGAGGAGCTGGGTTCATATAAGAGGTTCAAGGCTCTGTTCAGGGAGGTCTTCAACCATCCTCCAGAGGGCAGAGAGGGAGGTGAGCAACTTTCCTGCTCCGGCAGGGTGCCCAGACTGCTGCAAAGTACGCCCTCACCTTTCACGCTGTGGTAGCCTCCAGCAAATGGAATGAGCCGGCACACTCCGTACTCTATTCCGCAGAGTTCTGCGCGAGAAGGTCCAGACGGAGGTGGCATGTCAGGATGACAACATATCCTTGAACGCTCTCATCTCTATGGCCATCTGTCTGGATAACCTTCTTCAGGAGTGCCGGTTTCCACCTCCCCACTCGCCTCCCTCCTTTGGCTGTCCTGAGGCAGAGCCAGAACCCATGGAGTTAGGGGCCACAGACCTTTCCGCGTTAGAGCGGCAGAGCCGGAGACTGGAGCTCTGTCCCTATTGCGGCCAGGAGTGGCACCAGCTTCAGTGGTGTCCGTTGCGCCCTAACCCGGGGTCCACTAGAGCAGAGGGGCGGCCTGTGACATTTCGTCTTCCAGGGTAGGCGTGAGTATTCTAGTATCATTGTTTTCCGCCAAACCCTTTATGGTTCCTATTTCACTGGCTGGCGTTACCTCAAGTGTTGTCCCTACAGCTCTAGTGGACTTTGGTGCTGCTGAGAACTTCATCGACCAGGCCCTCGCCTCCTCCCTAACTTAACCTCATACCTGCTCTCCTCTCCTTTTCCTGTCTAAGCCCTAAATACAAAACCACTGGGATCCGGCATGAAAATCACCGCCTAGGGACCAGGATGTTGGAGGACCTGCTTCTCCGTACCCTGTGGTTCCACGCCGGTTGAGAGTCCTGTGAGTGCCCACCAGCCGGTCCTCCCGTATTGTTGGCCCCGTGTTTTGAGACGTAGATGTGGACATCCGCTCTGGAGAGGCAACCCGCTCCTGCTAACTGCCCTCCAAAAAGCATTTATGTCCCCACGGGGGTGAGAGATTCGCCAAAAGACCTGGGCACACACACCCCTCACCGCTGGACACCCAGGTATCACCAGCACCATCCAATCCCTCTCCGAGAAGTACTGGTGGCCCACCTTAGCGCAGCACGTCGCCCACGATGTCAACTCATGCTCCTGAGGATTCACTGTCCGGACCAGCACGGAGAGTGGGCCCGGATTCTTCCCTGAGCGGGGTACGCCCAGAACTCACTTTGTCACTCCTCCTCGCCCGACCCGCCACAAGTAGTTGCTAGAGCACGATGGGACAAGGACATCCCGGCCGGTCAAACTCTCCCCTAACCCGGATGACACTGTGTGCTGTCTCATGGGTTTCCCGGTTGCGGCAGGCTACGACATAGTCTGGGACTGAATCTGGGTCTGTAGTGAAGCCTCTAGCACTGCGAACCAGTGCCTTAGGCCGCTGCAGCACTCAGGCACTCCCTCACCCTCTTTTCACCTTTCCCTCCTCAGGCCGGTGGTTCCTGGTCCCCTGACTGATGCTTTCCCCCACGACACCCCTCTGCCTCCTCTGGACATCGAGGGAAGCTCCGCCTATGCCGTCAGAACCCTCCTGCACTCCCGACGTTGTGGGGGGTCGGCTCAAGCAGCTGGTGAACTGGGAGGGGTACAGTCCAGAGGAGCAGTGTTGGGTTCCAGTGGACGACATTCTAGATCCAAACATCATCCGAGAGTTCCACCTTCACCGTTCGGAACGGCACATTCCTCACCCTCGGGGCTGTCCTCCTGGCAGATGTCGTCTTGCGGCTGTGTTGTGACAAGGTAGGGGGTGTGAACGGTGTGTGAACGGATGATCTCCGCATGTGTATTTCCCACTGTAAAGCATTGAGGAGGTGGTATTATGGTGTGGGCGTGCTTTGCTGGTGACACTGTCTGTGATTTATTTAGAATTCAAGGCACACTTAACCAGCATGACTACCACAGCATTCTGCAGCGATACGCATTCCCACTTGTTTTGGGCTTAGTGTGACTGTAATTTATTTTTCAACAGGACAATGAACCAACACATCTCCAGGCTGTGTAAGGGCTATTTGACCAAGAAGGAGAGTGCTGCATCAGATGACCTGGCCTCCACAATCCCCCGACCTAATTGAGATGGTTTGGGATGAGACCGACCGCAGAGTGAAGGAAAAGCAGCCAACAAGTGCTCAGCATGTGGGAACGTCTTCAAGACTGTTGGGAAAGCATTCCAGGGGAAGCTGGTTGAGAGAATACCAAGCGTGTGCAGAGCTGTCTTCAAGGAAAAGGGTGACTATTTGAGAATCTCAAATGTATTTTGATTTGTTTAACACTGTTATGGTTACCACATGATTCCATATGTGTTATTTCATAGTTTTGATATCTTCACTATTATTCTACAATGTAGAAAAAGGAAAAAATAAAGAAAAACCCTTGAATTAGTACAACAATTCCCGCCCAAGTACATCGGGCCGTTTCCGTCTACCAGAATTCAGGCGACTTTGCCGGCATGTTACCAGAATCCCCTCAGAAGCGGCCCGATGCAAATTTCAAGAAATGTATACAAAATTACCCGATTTAGTCATTTTTAATATTACTATTTGACATTTTATACATACAAATTATACCATCCACAAAAAAACATTTTGTCTCGAAGAAAACACCATACAACTGGTCACCGTGTCAGCGTGCATGCGCCTACTCCGCCACAGGAGTCTCTACAGCGAGATGGGACAAGGATATCTCGGCCAGCCAAACCCTCCCCTAACTCGGACGACCCTGGGCCAATTGTGCGTCGCCTCATGGGTCTCCCGGTCGGCACGGTCTCGAACCAGCATCTGTAGAAATGTAGTTTGCACTTAGACCGCTGCGCCACTCGGGAAGTTCCATCCAAAGTTTTTAATGTTTATCAAAGTATCAAAATACTAAAATACTACACAGGACTCTTAAAGAATTTCATTTAAAAGTTAATTGTATTTTTTGATCACAGAAACAATGTGAAAATATGGAAAAATAAATAATGAAATATTAATTATATAAAGCTGTCAGTGTAATCATCTGCCAGAGAGTAGCCCCAATCGGCCCGAGCCCCAAGTAATACCTTTGGGACAGAAAACTCTCACCAGAATCGGCCCGAGCCCCAAGTAAATAAAATAAAATAAAATTGTATTGGTCACATACACATGGTTAGCAGATGTTAATGCGAGTGTAGCGAAATGCTTGTGCTTCTAGTTTTGACCGTGCAGTAATATCTGACAAGTAATATAGCAATTTCACAACAACTACCTTATACACACAAGTGTAAAGGAATGATTAAGAATATGTACATATAAATATAGAGATGAGCGATGGCCGAACGGCATAGGCAAGATGCAGTAGATGGTATAGAGTACAGTATATACTGTACATATGAGATGAGTAATGTAGGGTATGTAAACATTATATAAAGTGGCATTGTTTAAGTGACTAGTGATACATTTATTACATCCAATTATTAATTATTAAAGTGGCTAGAGATTGAGTGTGTATGTTGGCAGCAGCCACTCAATGTTAGTGATGGCTGTTTAACAGTCTGATGGCCTTGAGATAGAAGCTGTTTTTCAGTCTCTCGGTCCCAGCTTTGATGCACCTGTACTGACCTCGCCTTCTGGATGATAGCGGGTGAACAGGCAGTGGCTCGGTGGTGTTGTCCTTGATGATCTTTATGGCCTTCCTGTGACATCGGTGGTGTAGGTGTCCTGGAGGGCGGTAGTTTGCCCCCGTGATGCGTTGTGCAGACCTCCTACCTCTGGAGAGCTTTATGGTTGTGGGCGGAGCAGTTGCCGTACCAGGCGGTGATACAGCCCGACAGGATGCTCTCGATTGTGCATCTGTAAAAGTTTGTGAGTGTTTTTGGTGACAAGCCAAATTTCTTCTCCATTTCAATTTGTCCGTGATGTTTGTACGCCGAGGAACTTAAAACTTTCCACCTTCTCCACTACTGTCCCGTCGATGTGGATAGGGGGATGCTCCCTCTGCTGTTTCCTGAAGTCCACGATCATCTCCTTTGTTTTGTTGACGTTCAGTGTGAGGGCCATCACCCTGTAGGCCGTCTCGTCGTTGTTGGTAATCAAGCCTACCACTGTAGTGTCGTCTGCAAACTTGATGATTGAGTTGGAGGCGTGCATGGCGACGCAGTCATGGGTGAACAGGGAGTACAGGAGAAGGCTGAGAATGCACCCTTGTGGGGCCCCAGTGTTGAGGATCAGCGGGGTGGAGATGTTGTTCCCTATCCTCACCACCTGGGGGGCGGCCCGTCAGAAAGTCCAGGACCCAGTTGCACAGGGCGGGGTCGAGACCCAGGTTCTCGAGCTTAATGACGAGTTTGGAGGGTACTATGGTGTTGAATGCTGAGCTGTAATCGATGAACAGCATTCTTACATAGGTATTCCTCTCGTCCAGATTGGTTAGGGCAGTGTGCAGTGTGATTACGATTGTGTTGTCTGTGGACCTATTGGGAAGGTAAGCAAATTGGAGTGGGTCTAGGGTGTCAGGTAGGGTGGAGGTGATATGATCCTAGTCTCTCAAACACTTCATGATGACGGAAGTGAGTGCTCAGTTACCTTAGCTTTCTTGGGAACAAGAACAATGGTGGCCCTCTTGAAGCATGTGGGAACAGCAGACTGGGTTAGGGATTGATTGAATATGTCCGTAAACACACCAGCCAGCTGGTCTGCGCATGCTCTGAGAACGCGGCTAGGGATGCCGCTTGGGCCGGCAGCCTTGCGAGAGTTAACATGTTTAAATGTTTTACTCACGTTGGCTGCGGTGAAGGAGAGCCCGCAGGTTTTGGTAGCGTGCCGTGTCAGCGGCACTGTATTATCCTCAAAGCGAGCAAAGAAGTTGTTTAGTTGGTCTGGGAGCAAGACATCGGTGTCCGTGACGGGGCTAGTTTTCATTTTGTAGTCCGTGATTGACTGTAGACCCTGCCACATACGTCTCATGTCTGAGCCATTGAATTGCGACTCTACTTTGTCTCTATACTGACGCTTAGCTTGTTTGATTGCCTTGCGGAGGGAATAGCTACACTGTTTGTATTCGGTTATGTTTCCGGTCGCCTTGCCATGATTAAAAGCAGTGGTTCGCGCTTTCAGGTTTGCGCGAATGCTGCCATCAATCCACGGTTTCTGGTTGGGGAAGGTTTAAATATTCACCTTGCATACCACATCACCGATGCACTTGCCAATAAACTCACTCACCGAATCAGCGTATACATCAATGTTATTGTCCGATGCTATCCGGAACATATCCCAGTCCACGTGATCAAAGCAATCTTGAAGCGTGGAATCAGATTGGTCGGACCAGCGTTGAACAGACCTGAGCACGGGCGTTTCCTGTTTTAGTTTCTGTCTATAGGCTGGGAGCAACAAAATTCAGTCGTGGTCAGATTTGTCGAAAGGAGGGCGAGGGATGGCTTTGTATGCGTCGCTGAAATTAGAGTAGCAATGGTCCAGAGTTTTACCAGCCCGGGTTGCGCATTCGATATGCTAACAACATTTAGGGAGCCTTGTTTTCAGATTAGCCTTGTTAAAATCCCCAGCTACAATAAATACAGCCTCTGTCACATTCTGACCTTAGTTCCTTTTTTATGTCTTTATTTTGGGGTGGGCATTCTATGTTGTTTTTCTATGTTTTGTTCTGTATGTTATATTTCTATGGGTTTGGCCTAGTATGGTTCTCAATCAGAGGCAGGTGTCAGTCGTTGTCTCTGATTGAGAGCCATATTTAGGAAACCTGTTTTCTATTGTGTTTTGTGGGTGAGTGTTTCCTGTGTTAGGGTTTGCACCATACGGTACTGTTTCGGTTTTCATTTTGATTCTCTTGTTCTTTTTTTGTATTTTGTATTCGTTCTCATTAAATTACATTATGGATACGTACCACGCTGCATTTTGGTCCTCCTCTCCTTCCACCAATGAGAACCGTTACAGCCTCAGGATATGTGGTTTCCAGTTTACATAGAGTCCAATGAAGTTCTTTCAGGGCCGTCGAGGTGTCTGCTTGGGGGGGATATACAAAACTGTGATTATAATCGAAGAGAATACTCTTGGTAGATAATAGAGTCGGCGTTTGATCGCAAGGAATTCTAGGTCAGGTGAACAAAAGGACTTGAGTTCCTGTATGTTGTTATGATCACACCATGACTCGTTAATTATAAGGCATACACCCCGCCCTTCTTCTTACCATAGAGATGTTTGTTTCTGTCAGCGCGATGCGTGAAGAAACCGGATGGCTGTACTGACTCTGATAACGTATCCCGAGTGAGCCATGTTTCTGTGAAACAAAGAATGTTACAATCTCTGATGTCTCTCTGGAAGGCAACCCTTGCTCGAATTTCATCTACCTTGTTGTCAAGAGACTGGACATTGGCGAGTAGTATACTCGGGAGCGGTGGGCGATGTGCCATTCTACGGAGCCTGACCAGAAGACCGCTCCGCCTACCCCTTCGGTGGCGCCGTTGTTTTTGGTCGCCTACTGGGATCTGATCCATTGTCCTGGGTGGTGGTTCAAACAGAGGATCCGCTTCGGGAAAGTCGTATTCCTGGCCATAACGTATGTAAGTTGACGTTGCTCTTAAATCCAAAAGTTCCTCCCGGCTGTATGTAATAAGACTTAAGATGTCCTGGGGTAACAGTATAAGAAATAACACGTAAAAAAACAAAATACTGCATAGTTTCCTAAGAACGTGAAGCGAGGCATCCATCTCTGTCAGCGCCAAACACAATATACATTGGGCCAGATAACTCTTGGATAACTCTTGGATAACTCTCACCAGAATCAACCCAAGCCCCAAGTAATACATTTGGGCCAGATAACTCTCAACATGAATCGGCCGAGCCCCAAGTAATATATTTGGGCCAGATAACTCATACCGGAATCAGCCCGAGCCCCAAGTAATACATTTGGGCCAGATAACTCATACCGGAATCGGCCCGAGCTCAATCCCCGCATCCTRGCCATAAGTAATWCTGCCGAAGGCGGCTCAGCTGAGTACCCCGACTCTCAGCCGGAATCGGCCCAGATGGGTGGGTATAAAGTAATTTTTAATGAGTTATACCCGTTTTTAAAGGCTTTCATGTTTTAGAGTCTCCTATAGGGCTACAGTGGGCAACAGCCAACTACATAATTATAACATAAGTTAAGAGTAAATGTTTTTGAGGTAGAAATGTAAAGAATTTTAGGATGTGAATTGGGTTGGAATTAATATTTGTATGTATTTTTTTATGTTTCTGAAATAATATGTCAGGGATTTATAAGACCAATTATTAAATAGACTTTAAAGAAAACAAAAGAAAACGTTGAAATACAATGAAAAGACAGAAAGATGATTTGCACAATAAAATTATTGAGAGAACCTTTTAAAGAGAAGCCACGTTCTTCTGTTTCATCATTTATCCAGTGTTACAGGAACTATTATCTGCTGCACCAGTCCCAAAACTGGGACCTGTAACATGTGCTCTTTGTCTCCTAGTGTATTTGAACAATGCCACTTCATATAATGTTTACATACCCTACATTACTCATCTCATATGTATATACTGTACTCGATACCATCTACTGCATCTTGCCATCTAGATGTAATGAATGTATCACTAGCCACTTTTAACAATGCCACTTTTATATGTTTACATACATTACATTACTCATCTCATATGTATATACTGTACTCTATACCATCTAATGCATCTTGCCATGCCGTTCTATACCATCACTCATTCATATATTTTTTTTGTATGTACATATTCTTATTCATTCCTTTACACTTGTGTGTATAAGGTAGTTGTTGTGAATTTGTTAGGTTATAGTTAGGTTATCCAATTACTCGTTGGATATTATTGCATTGTCGGAACTAAGCACAAGCATTTCGCTACACTCGCATTAACATCTGCTAACCATGTGTATGTGACAAATAAGATTTGATTTGTGTGTCTGAGTGTGTGTGTGTTTCTGAGTTTGTGACGGAAAGAGCATGTGCTTCTCATGCAGCATGTCACATAACAAAAGCATTGCACCCCCCTGACAGAAAGAAACGTGGAGGTGACAGAACAGCCATAGCAACAGGAACAACACACACACACACACATATTTTTGGTATTACTATCCTTGTGGGACCTACAATTTATTTATATTCAAATCCTATTTTCCCTAACCCTAACCCAACCCTAATCTTTACCCTAACCTTAACTCTAACCCTATCCTTAACCCCAAACTGTAAACCTAACTCCTAATCCAGTGGTCGATCACCAAACATTTCTGTAAAAACCCAACGCTGTTGGCAGCAGGTGCACTTGATTCAGCAGCCCTAGTGCCGGGGAAGGCAAAGTGTTCCCATTTTGAACCATTTCAGGTGTCTGATGGTAGATCTCCGCCTACCTGTCAGGCCCAGAGAGCAAATCAAGTGCACCTTTAGGCCTCCCACTGGCCAATCAGATACACTATATATACAAAAGTATGTGGACACCCCTTCAAATTAGTGGATTCGGCTATTTTAGCCACACCCGTTTCTGATATGTGTATAAAATTGAGCACACAGCCATGCAATCTCCATAGACAAACATTGGCACTAGAATAACCTTACTGAAGAGCTCAATGACTTTCAACGTGGCACCGTCATAGGATGCCACCTTTCCAACAAGTCAGTTCGTCAAATTTCTGCCCTGCTAGATCTACCCCGGGTCAACTGTAGGTGCTGTTATTGTGACGTGGACATGTCTAAGAGCAACAACGGCTCAGCCGCGAAGTGGTAGGCCACACAAATTCACAGAATGGGACCACCGAGTGCTGAAGTGTGTAAAAATCGTGTGTCCTCGGTTGCAACTGCCTCTGGAAGCAACAATAACTGTTCGTTGGGAGTTTCATGAAATGGCCAAGGAGCCGCACACAAGCCTAAGATCACCATGCGCAATGCCAAGCGTCAGCTGGAGTGTTGTAAAGCTCGCCGCCATTGGACTTAGCAGTGAAAACATGTTCTCTTGAGTGATGAATCACGCTTCACCATCTGGCAGTCCAACAGACTAGTTTGGCGGATGCCAGAAGAACGCTACCTGCCCCAATGCATAGTGCCAACTGTAAAGTCAACGCTACAGCATACAATGACATTCTAGACAATTCTGTGCTTTCAACTTTGTGGCAACAGTTTGGGGAAGCCCCTTTTCTGTTTCAGCATGACAATGCCCCCATGCACAAAGCAAGGTCCATACAGAAATGGTTTCTTGAGATCGGTGTGGAAGAACTTAACTGGCCTGCACAGAGCCAGGACGTCAACCCCATCGAACACCTTTGGGATGAATTGGAACACCGACTGCGAGCTAGGCCTAATCGCCCAACATCAGTGCCTGACCTTACTAATGCTCTTGTGGCTGAATGGAAGCAAGTCCCTGCAGCAATGTTCCAACATCAAGTGGAAAGCCTTCCCAGAAGAGTGTAGGCTGTTATAGCAGCAAAGGGGGGACCAACTCCATATTAATGCCCATGATTTTGGAATGAGATGTTCGATGAGTAGGTGTCCACATACTCATGTAGTGTAGCTCACCATGTCTGCACAGTTTCCTCGAGCGATAGACTGTAAAAAGAAGCCTTGAACGAACAGCAAAGTTGATACTGTGAAATTTCAGAACTTTTAAAACCATGACTAGAGACTCAACAAATATAGCAAAGAGCTGCTGTTTGTATTTGTAAGTTCATGTTTGAGTTGTTATTCAGCACTGTCAACACGTTGGTGACAGTGCAGGTAGCCTGGCGGGTAGAAGCATTAGGCCAGTAACTGAAAGGTTTCTGGATCAAATCCCCGAGCTGACAAGGTAAAAATCTGTCATTCTATCCCTGAGCAAGGCAGTTAACCCACTGTTCCCCGGGTGCCGATGACGTGGATGTCGATTAAGGCAGCCCCCTCACCTCTCTGATTCAGACGGGTTGGGTTAAATACGGAAGACACATTTCAGTTGAAYGCATTCAGTTGTACAACTGACTAGGTGTCCCCCTTTCCTTTTGTTCAACACCTTTATAAGCCATATACGCTTTATACGTGTATCTAGCACTGCAGCTGCAATGAATGGGTATAGTGTTCCGATAAGCTTGCATTGTTATTATTAGCAGTTTGCGTCTTTTAATATCAAGGAATATTTCACTTTCTCTGGTCATAGGAATGATCTGAGAAGAACAACATTGGCAGGGCAATTGAAGCATAGCCAATATGAAGTGATAATGTATTGGGCCTATAGCCTAATGCACGAACATCATTGCTACAGAACTGTTTTTAATTAGTAAATGTTGCCTAGGCTTACGTTTGTTAAGTCATGCTTAAAAAAAACTCTGAGCGGTGGATCTCCGCTTGCATTTTGATCCAGAAAGTGATCTAGACTCAGCGAAGGTTGGTGACCACTGCCCTAACCCTAATTCTAACCCTAAACCTAACCCCTAAGCTTAAAATAGCCTTTGTCCTCGTGGGGACCTGGGAAATGTCCTCACAAGGGAAATGGTGTAGTATGTTGAGCACGTAGCGATACAGTACAAATGACCTCTATCTTAAATGCCCAATCTCACCCCTTTTTGTCTCTTCCTAACAACATTATTGCCTCCTAGTATAGGTTGGCTGTAAATGCTTGTGATTTTACACAGCCAGGGTAAAGCACCCTGAGAACGGTGTAGTAAAGAGAGGGTGTGTCCGAAATGGCACCYTTTTCCCTATATAGTGCATTACTTTTGACCAGGGCCCGCATGGTCAAAAGTAGTGCACTATTGAGGGAATAGGGTGCCCTTTCGGACGCAGACAGTGAGATGGAACCACTCCCACAGCAGGGCCAAACTACAGCACTATCACCAGAATTATGGAACCCAAGGGAAGATTACCTCCTTTTTATTTTGTTCCGGGGAAGGAGGACAATCATCTCTTGTTTTTCTGCAAATCTGCATGTTTTATCCCCTCTATCTCTTTTTCGTTCACCTCTGCTTCTACTCCTTTGTCTGTATCTTGCTGTCTCTCACTTTCAATCTATTCTTTATTTTATTTTCACCCTCTAACTCCTCCTTCTCCTCTCACTCTTTTTCTCTCTCGCTCTATCTTTTTTCTCCCTCTCTCACTATAATAACCAGTCGGATTCTGATGGCGGTGATAAATCCCGCTATCTCCCCCTCTTTCTCTCCCACCAGCCAAATTACCAGCTGGTTACTATAGAGACATGTTTATACATGCACTTTCCTGTTGTTATTATTCCCAATCTGCCCTTTCTCTCACTGCCTCTCCTCCCTCGGTTTTCTCTGCCTAGCTTCCTAATGGACTTGTTTCGTCTCTTTCTTTCTTTCTTTCTTCTTACCTGACTTCATTTTCCTAGGCCATGATCCCTGTCGGTTGTTCATTCTCTTTCCCTCATATCTTTTCAATCTCTCATTATCCCTCTAATTTCTTTGCCTCCATCAACTCAGTGAATTGCTATGCAGGGTCTCATTCCAGAGAATGAATGCCTAATTTACACCCAATACTTAGTAGTTACATTCTGAAAGCTGCCTCCCAATCTGTCTGGCTCAGGGGCTGAAAAATTATTTTCTCTTCTATTATCTAACCATTGTGCTGCTCTTTATGATAATGCATGGTTGTGGGTATGTGCCATACATCATTGTTTGCCAAACACTTCCCTATACCTTTGTGACTGGGGATCTAATGTAAAGTAGATACAGTAAAAGCAGTGGGTTGTCTTTCTGGACCCTCATGAAAGTCTAATGAAGGTCTGATTCATGTTTGTATGCACCCAAGTAGAAAATGAGAATATGAGGCATACAGTGCATTCGGAAAGTATTCRGACCCCTTGACTTTTTCCACATTTTGTTACGTTACAGCCTTATTCTAAAATGGATTAAATAGTTTTYCCCCCCTGATCAATCTACACACAATACCCTGTAAAAACAAAGCAAAAACAGTTTTTTTGAATTTACCACAGGTGGACTCTAATCAAGTAGTAGGAACATCTCAAGGCTGATCAAGGGAAACAGGATGCACCTGAGCTCAATTTCAAGTCTCATAGCAAAGTGTCTGAATACTTATGTAAATAAGGTATTTCTGTTTTTTTTTTATATATACATTTGCAAAAAACCTACCATGTTACTCCTACTGCAAATCAGAGAGGGCGCTAATGCAGGACAAATGGTCATGGGAACAATTATGCAATGTATTAGACCTGCCACCAACCCCAAAGCTACACTTAAAGAGGTAATGATTTAATCCCCTGCTTCACAAAATATGTATATGGGTCTTTGTGTTGTGATATTGCCACCTGTTGTGAGTCAGATCATAATCAGAAAGTACTGTGAGCTTTCAGCTTCATGACTGAAGCTCATTCTACATTTGACACATTTGGTTTTGCGATAGAGATGGCCTCTTTTCTAACTTCTTCAGCACAATAGTACAGCGAGACAGATTTTGGGCACCATACACCAAGCAGCCATATTGGCATGGCAGAAAAGGCTCGGCTGATGCCAAAACTGGCTATGATACAGAGCAAGACAGCAGGGATGGGTTGCCGTAACATCGATGACACAATGTGTGTCACCCCTCCTCTGTATTACTGGCATTTAGCAGCATGTCTCTCAATCGCAGCGTGTCAGGCCTTGCTCCGTTCCTTCTCGGGACAAATATCACAGAGACTCAGCAATAATATTAAGAATTGACTCGGTGGCAACTCTAATATGATTTGTGTAAAGATATGGTGTTGATACCCTTATCGCATTGCAGGGCTTGGTTAATGTATTCAGCATGGTTATGATCACAGGGACTAATATTTTGATATGGATGGATATGTGGCAATGCTTTAAAACAATCATACCATGTATCATGTCCTATTTATCGTTTATGGTATTGTGTAGCCATTTAGTTTTTTTGCCATACAAACTTCTTATCTGGTTAACTTCTCCAGTCAGAGTCTGTGTGCCATGGCATTATAGACTAGCCGGGCATTTCATTCCCCCTTGTTCCCCTTGCTATAATTTTTATGAACAAAAAATGAATAATAAACACATTTAATTCAAATGAAAATGCACCACATTTCTGCCTTAATCCTAATTTATTTGCCTAAATTGAGCCTCCTTTTGGTCTACGTCCCTTCCGTCTTCAAGAGAGCGAGAGTTGCACCCCTTCTGAAAAAACCTACACTCGATCCCTCCGATGTCAATAACTACAGACCAGTATCCCTTCTTTCTTTTCTCTCCAAAACTCTTGAACGTGCCGTCCTTGGCCAGCTCTCCTGCTATCTCTCTCAGAATGACCTTCTTGATCCAAATCAGTCAGGTTTCAAGACTAGTCATTCAACTGAGACTGCTCTTCTCTGTGTCACGAGCGCTCCGCACTGCTAAAGCTAACTCTCTCTCCTCTGCTCTCATCCTTCTAGACCTATCGGCTGCCTTTGATACTGTGAACCATCAGATCCTCCTCTCCACCCTCTCCGAGCTGGCATCTCCGGCAAGGTCCACGCTTGGATTGCGTCCTACCTGACAGGTCGCTCCTACCAGGGGCGTGGCGAGAATCTGTCTCCCACCACGTGCTCTCACCACTGGTGTCCCCAGGGTTCTGTTCTAGGCCCTCTCCTATTCTCGCTATACACCAAGTCACTTGGCTCTGTCATATCCTCACATGGTCTCTCCTATCATTGCTATGCAGACGACACACAATTAATCTTCTCCTTTCCCCCTCTGATAACCAGGTGGTGAATCGCATCTCTGCATGTCTGGCAACATATCAGTGTGGATGACGGATCACCACCTCAAGCTGAACCTCGGCAAGACGGAGCTGCTCTTCCTCCCGGGGAAGGACTGCCCGTTCCATGATCTCGCCATCACGGTTGACAACTTCATTGTGTCCTCCTCCCAGAGTGCTAAGAACCTTGGCGTGATCCTGGACAACACCCTGTCGTTCTCAACTACATCAAGGCGGTGACCCGTTCCTGTAGGTTCATGCTCTACAACATTCGCAGAGTACGACCCTGCCTCACGCAGGAAGCGGCGCAGGTCCTAATCCAGGCACTTGTCATCTCCCGTCTGGATTACTGCAACTCGCTGTTGGCTGGGCTCCCTGCCTGTGCCATTAACCTTTCACGAGTATCAATCCCGGATCCGGGAGCACCCCCCACCCCCCACACACTGATTAGCATAGCTAGCATAGCTTCACAAGTAGTAGTAGCATCTAAATATCATTAAATCACAAGTCCAAGACACCAGATGAAAGATACAGATCTTGTGAATAAAGCCACCATTTCAGATTTTTTAAATGTTTTACAGGGAGACAAAAATGTAAATCTATTAGCTAAACACGTTAGCAATACACCACTATTCTAACTCCATCAGTTTCTTACTCCTTCAGGTGCTATCACCAATCGGCTCAACTAAAGTATTGATAGCCAATAACCTATAAAAAACCATCAGATGACAGTCTGATAACATATTCATGGATATGGATAGTTTTTGTTAGAAAAAAGTGCTATATTCAGGTAGAAATCACAGTTTACAATTGCACCGACCATCACAAATCGACTAGAATTACTAGATTGAGCAACGTGTTGACCAATTTACTCATCATAAAACATTTCATAAAAATAGACAAAGCATAGCAATGGAAAGACCCAGTTCTTGTGATTTCAGACCATATTTCAGATTTTCTAAGCGTTTTTCAGCGGAAACACAATAAATCGATAAGTTAGCATACTACAGTGTGCAAACGTTACCAGAGCATCGATTCCAGCCAAAGAGCGCTATAACGTAATCACCGCCAAAAGATATTAATTTTTTCACTAAACTTCTCAGAATCTTCCGATGACACCCTGTAACATCATTTTACAACATACATATACAGTTTGTTCGAAAAGGTGCATATTTAGCCATACAAAACCGTGGTTACACAATAAAAATACTAGGAAATCAAGCCTCAATATGTCTGACGTCATCTATCAGAGTGATTTAGTTTAATTGAAAGCTAATCATATACTTGACTAAAAAATACAGGGTTGACAGGAATCGAAAGACAAATTAGTTCTTAATGCAACCGCTGATTTACATTTTTAAAATTATCCTTACTTTTCAATACAGGGTTCGCCAAGTGAAGCTATACCAAACACAAATGGCGAATATGCGTTTTAATATTTCGACAGAACAACAATTTATCATATTAAATATTGCTTACTTTGAGCTGTTCTTCCATCCTATTCTTGGGCAATGTATCCTTTCTAGTTATAAACGTCTTTTGGTCGATAGATGTCCTCTGTCCTTCGAAATATCCACTACGATCGAACGGGACCCCAAAACGTGTCCAAAGTTTCAGAGTGCACACAAAGAAATTCCTCAAAATCGCACTAACGGATATAAATTGCTATAAAACGGTTTAAATTAACTACCTTATGATGTTTCTAAGTCCTATATCGAATTAAATTACAGGCGATACATTTCAAGTTGATAACCGAGCCTGTGAAAATGGCGTCCGGAGGTCCCTTCCTGCGTAAGGGCGAGCGTCGAAGGGGGGCTACTCTCACTCCTTGGTCTTTTATAAACTCTGAGAGCTACCTAGAAGGCCCATTCCACTTCTCATTGGTTACTGACATCCAGGGGACGGGTGCAGTTCGTGTCGTTCCATAGGATAGACAGAGACCTTAAAACTGATCGAAACCAGAGCTTCGCTCTCAGGCCTTTCACTGTTGTCATGGATTTCGCTGTAGAAAGAGTTCTGGGTCACCCACAGACATAATTTCAACGTTGTATGAAACTAGAAAGTTTTTTCTATCCAATAGAATTAATAATATGCATATTGTACGAGCAAGAATTGAATACTAGGCAGTTTAATTTGGAGACGACAAAATGCTAATTCGAACAGCACCCCCTGTAGTCGCAAGAAGTTAAACCCCTACAACTCATCCAGAACGCCGCAGCCCGTCTGGTGTTCAACTTTCCCAAGTTCTCTCACGTCACCCCGCTCCTCCGCTCTCTCCACTGGCTTCCAGTTGAAGCTCGCATCCGCTACAAGACCCTGGTGCTTGCCTACGGAGCTGTGAGGGGAACGGCACCTCCGTACCTTCAGGCTCTGATCAGGCCTACACCCAAACAAGGGCACTGCGTTCATCCACCTCTGGCCTGCTCGCCTCCCTACCTCTGAGGAAGTACAGTTCCCGCTCAGCCCAGTCAAAACTGTTCGCTGCTCTGGCACCCCAATGGTGGAACAAACTCCCTCACGACGCCAGGTCAGCGGAGTCACACCACCTTCCGGAGACACCTGAAACCCCACCTCTTTAAGGAATACCTAGGATAGGATAAAGTAATCCTTCTAACCCCCCCCCCTTAAAAGAGTTAGATGCACTATTGTAAAGTGGTTGTTCCACTGGATATCATAAGGTGAATGCACCAATTTGTAAGTCGCTCTGGATAAGAGCGTCTGCTAAATGACTTAAATGTAATGTAATGTCTCCCAATGGCTGGCTGGCAGRAGAGTTAATAAATAAATAATTGTGTCGATGCAATGAACCATTTAGCAGAGCAAATCCTAATGAACTGTACTACTTCACCTGTCTCATCAACATGCACAAAAGTCTTCAATGTCATGCAGTAACTTCTGCCCGCTCTTCACACACATCCACACATACAGACACACTGCATCACTTCATAATTAGATCCTTTATCTATCAAAGCATTCACTATGACATTAATTATAACAGTATAATGTAATCATATGAAAATGTGCTGGTGTATAATGTGCTCAGATAATATTTCCTCACTCATTTATCTTTTTTACCCACCACACTGGCTGTTGGTCGATCTATTTGTCTCGGTGTTCCTCTGTTCTCTTCATTGCTCATTAGTGTCATTTGGTAAATGGATATCTCTCTGGTGGTTTTCTTTATCCCCCCTCTCCCTCCCCCTCCTTCTTCTCATAGCAAATGAGAAATGAGGAAAAGATATCTTTCTCTAATGGGCGCTCTGAATAATCGGGCTGTATGTTAGGGGATTTAATTGTACGTTCAACGTTTTTTTGATCCCTTTTTCTGCTGTTCTCCTGCCTCACCCAATTGTCTACAAACGACTTTGGATCCATCCAGACCTGAGATCTTATGTTCACTCTATTTGTTCTTTTTTTTATTCCTTTTTTTWAAATCTCCCCCTTACTCTACTGTCAGTGTTGGTTTTTCCCTCTCTCCTGCAATGATACCTTTTATATTTTCTTTATGTATAAAGTACTGCAGATATTGCTGTGCATACATATTGTGCTTTTTTCACTCTTTTTCTCTCTCCCTGTTGGGAACTGAGGAATCCGTTTGGAAGAGTGGAGGATTCAGAGAGCGTGAAAGAGAGGTGGAACAATGGCAACACTCTCTTCCATTCTCCCTCTATCTCTCTGGTTGCTGTATCTGGTTGTTATCTKGTTGTTGATGGCCAAAATGCATCCATTGTGACTGCTGAGGATACAGCTAAGCAGTGAGTGCAGTGAGTCTTTTTCATATTTCATACAAGTACCTGCTGAAGTACCTGCTGGAGGGCCTGTTGTCCGGACCTCTGGTAGTCTCTATGGGGGTGCCACAGAGTTCAATCCTCGGGCCGACTCTTTTCTCGGTATATATCAATGATGTCGCTATTGCTGCGGGTGATTCTTTGATCCACCTCTACGCAGACGACACCATTCTGTATACATCTGGCCCTTCTTTTGACACTGTGTTAACAAACCTCCAAACGAGCCTCAATGCCATACAACACTCCTTCCGTGGCCTCCAACTGCTCTTAAATGCTAGTAAAACTAAATGCATGCTCTTCAACCGATCACATCACTACTCTGGACGGTTCTGACTTAGAATATGTGGACAACTATAAAAACCTAGGCGCCTGGCCCGACTGTAAATTCTCCTTCCAGACTCATATTAAGCATCTCCAATCCCAAAATTAAATCTAGAATCGGCTTCCTATTTCGCAACAAAGCATCCTGCACTCATGCTGCCAAACATACCCTTGTAAAACTGACTATCCTACCAATCCTTGACTTCGGTGATGTCATTTACAAAATAGCCCCCAACACTCTACTCAGCAAATTGGATGAAGTCTATCACAGTGCCATTTGTTTTGTCACCAAAGCCCCATATACTACCCACCACTGCAACCTGTATGCTCTCGTTGGCTGGTCCTCGCTACATATTCGTCGCCAAACCCACTGGCTCCAGGTCATCTATAAGTCTTTGCTGCCTTATCTCAGCTCACTGGTCACCATAGCAACACCCACCCGTAGCACGCGGTCCAGCAGGTATATTTCACTCGTCATCCCCAAAGCCAACACCTCTTTGGCCGCCTTTTCTTCCAGTTCTCTGCTGCCAATGACTGGAACGAATTGCAAAAATCCCTGAAGTTGGAGACGTATATCTCCCTCACTAACTTTAAGCATCAGCTGTCAGAGCAGCTTATCGATCGCTGCAGCTGTACAGTACACAGCCCATCTGTAAATAGCCCATCCAACTACATACCTCATCCCCATATTTGTTTTTGTTTTTCTGCTCTTTTGCACACCAGTATTTCTACTTGCACATCTTCATCTGCACATCTATCACTCCAGTGTTAATTGCTAATGTCACACCCTGGCCTTAGTTATCTTTGTGTTCATTATTATTTTAGTCAGGTCAGGGTGTGACATCATGAAGTATGTGTTTTTGTATTGTCTAGGGGGTTGTATGGTTTAGAGGGTTAAGGAGTATAGATGGTTTAGTGTTGTGTGTAGTTGTCTAGGAAAGTCTATGGTTGCCTGAATGGGT